>NW_027662901.1:12500-40962 GCF_963989245.1 Nansenia antarctica
ACGGTAGTCTAGGGGAGATGAAGCTAGCCCTGACTGGACCAGACGGTAGTCTAGGTGATGAAGCTAGCCCTGACTGGACCAGACGGTAGTCTAGGTGATGAAGCTAGCCCTGACTGGACCAGACGGTAGTCTAGGTGTTGAAGCTAGCCCTGACTGGGCCAGACGGTAGTCTAGGGGAGATGAAGCTAGCCTTGACTGGACCAGACGGTAGTCTAGGTGATGAAGCTAGCCCTGACTGGACCAGACGGTAGTCTAGGTGATGAAGCTAGCCCTGACTGGACCAGACGGTAGTCTAGGGGAGATGAAGCCTGCCCTGACTGGACCAGACGGTAGTCTAGGTGATGAAGCTAGCCTTGACTGGACCAGACGGTAGTCTAGGTGTTGAAGCTAGCCCTGACTGGACCAGACGGTAGTCTAGGAGAGATGAAGCTAGCCCTGACTGGGCCAGACGGTAGTCTAGGTGATGAAGCTAGCCTTGACTGGACCAGACGGTAGTCTAGGTGATGAAGCTAGCCCTGACTGGACCAGACGGTAGTCTAGGGGAGATGAAGCTAGCCCTGACTGGACCAGACGGTAGTCTAGGTGATGAAGCTAGCCCTGACTGGACCAGACGGTAGTCTAGGGGAGATGAAGCTAGCCCTGACTGGACCAGACGGTAGTCTAGGGGAGATGAAGCTAGCCCTGACTGGACCAGACGGTAGTCTAGGTGATGAAGCTAGCCCTGACTGGACCAGACGGTAGTCTAGGTGATTGAAGGGTATACCGCCGTCCACTAGGTGGCAGTATCTCGTTTGCTATGCTGTCCGGCTCAGTCAGGAGTCGGCCATGTTATTATTTGTTTAGTTTCAGACGTTCATGTTACGGTGGCCGTCTATTGAGCCGTCCACCTAATTCCTGTAAGTTGGTTATTCGAATGTTTCTAGTTAAGTTATATATATTACATTTACCCTGCTTATACTTTATCTCAATTCATGCTTCTATTGTTTGTATTATTGCAGGGCTTTTTCATCTGTGTCATTAAATAATTGACATTGAGGAGCATATTTCTTCATGAAGAAGGCAGGAAGCCATGGTCGTCGTTGCATGCTCTGTCCCTGGCTGCGCTTTCAGAACTGAAAACGTGTCCGAAGCACTCGCCATTGCCCTGTTGACTAATCATGGATTTGCCCATCAACGCACATCGCCTGTCACAGCCGCGCCGACCCCCCGAGGCCCGAAACTGGATCGGCCTAAAGTCGACGTAGGCGTATCGATTGAGGAATGGAACGTGTTCATCCGTCGTTGGGACGTCTTCTGCACTGCCTCAGGCATAGGAGCCGCCGAGGCCCCTTTCCAGTTGTTTCAGTGCGCTGGGCCTGAACTTGGTGACAGCCTGTTGAAAGTCAACCCCAACGCCGCTTCCGAACCTTTGCTACACCTAATTGCCGCCTTGCGTTCACTAGCAGTCATCCCAGTCGCCACATGTGTCCTGCGCACCGAGCTGCTCCAGCTACGCCAGGAGCGTGATGAGACATTCCGCGCCTTCACTGCCAGAGTACGGGGGAAAGCGGAGACATGCGCCTATGTTACAGTATGTGGGTGTGGCGAGGATGTGGACTATACCGACCACATCATCCGCGACGTTCTAGTCAATGGTATCTCTGATTCGGACATTCGCCGAGAGGTACTAGGGACGCCAGACATCCTTAAAATGCCAGTGAATGACGTGGTTGCACTCGTCGAAAATAAAGAGATGGCCCGCAACGCTCTCCCGTCATCCGCCCTTTCGGCCATGTCGTCACTCCAGCGCTTGACAAAGAGTCCACAGGCGAGCCCCACCCCGACCCCAGGCCCAGCGGACGTGGCTAAACGAGCCCCGTGCCCAGAGTGTAAGAGAACCTTTAATGTCTTTTCAGAGGGATCCCGCGGATGGAATACCAAGCCCCACCAGCTTTGTATCGACTGTTATAGGGCCCGCCGACGCAAGGGGCGACCGCAGCCATCTGCCAGCAGTCAACAGGCCGCCGTGGAGTCAGAACCGATCTCCCAGATCTCGTCGGTTCAGTCTGATGCCCGCCCTGGCCAACGTCGTGGGAGTCCCCACCAACGCCACGCCCCCACGCCCATCAGACTTGAGCACCACATTTTCTCCAAGGGCGAATGGAGAAGGGCCAGGCTGAGAGACCATCCCCGAGCGCTGATCACTATCTCGGTTGACATGCCTGTCGGACCGAGTGCAGGCACCGGCGACCGTGGCTCGGTCAACGGGGCGAGGGTATCCGCCATCGCGGACACTGGTGCACAGTCGGACCTTTGGTCCCTAGAGGAGTTCATTGCCTGCGGATTCTCACGTGACGACCTGCGTCCCGTCCATCTCAGCATGTCGGCCGCCAACCGCTCCCCCATAGCTGTCGAAGGCGCATTCTTCGCTAGACTCTCGACAGCCTCCAGCAGCGGTGGAGTGGCGTCCTGCCGCTCCATGGTGTACGTGAGCAGCTCAGTCAGGGCTATGTACCTATCCTACGAGTCGCTGCTCAACCTCGGCCTCTTGTCTATGGACTTCCCATCAGGTGACATCGTAGGGGGGCCCAACGACGAGCGTGGGTCTTACACGCCAAACCAGCCCCTGTCCGTCAATGCTACGAGGTCCATCAACGGCGGCTGCGGCGACCCGAGTAACCCCCACAGCGCCCAGTGCTCATGTCCCCAGCGTACGGTCCCTCCGGAACGCCCTACGGCGCTACCTTTCCCTGTCACACCAGAGAACAACAGCCGGATGAAGGATTGGCTATTCGGGAGATACGCCTCATCCACATTCAACACTTGCCCTCATCGGGCGCTGCCGTGCATGGAAGGGCCACCCATCGAAATGCATGTGGACCCCGCAGCCACGCCAAGAGCATGCCACACCGCGGCCCGTTGTGCCTCTACACTGGCAGCAGAGAGTCCACGATGACCTTCTCCGGGATGAGGCCCTCGGTGTCATTGAACGTGTGCCATACGGCGAACCAGTGACATGGTGCCATCGTATGGTGGTCACTCGGAAGCACAATGGCTCCCCCCGCAGGACCGTGGATCTCTCACCTCTCAACAAGTTCTGCCTACGTGAGACTTTCGCCACCGAGTCCCCATTCCACCTCGCACGTCGTATCCCAAAGGACACCTGGAAGACTGTCACGGACGCCTGGAATGGCTACCACAGTGTGCCCCTGCGTGAATCGGATCGTCATCTGACCACATTCATCACGCCCTTTGGCCGCTGGCGTTACACCAGGGCGCCACAAGGTTTCCTATCGTCGGGGGATGGCTACAACCGCCGTTTCGATGCGGTCCTCTCGGACTATGAGCGTAAGGAACGTTGTGTGGATGACACCATCCACTATGACACCGACCTGGAGCAGCACTGGTGGAGGACCATCGACTTCCTTACTCGTGTCGGCCGGGCAGGCATCGTGTTGAACCCGGACAAGTTCCAGTTTGCGGAGAGGAACGTCGAGTTCGCTGGCTTCAGGGTGTCGGACACTACTATCGAGCCACTCCCCAAGTACTTGGACGCTATCCGAGACTTCCCCACCCCGGACTCCACGACGGATGTCAGGAGCTGGTTCGGCCTTGTCAACCAGGTGTCGAACTATGCCCAGCTGCGCAACACGATGGCTCCATTCAAGCCATTCCTCAGCCCACGCTGTAAATTCTCATGGTCACCCGAACTGGAGGAAGCCTTCCAAACGTCCAAAAGTGCTATTGTCGGGGCCATCCGTGAGGGCGTGGAGATCTACGACATGCAGAAGCGCACCTGCCTCCGCCCTGACTGGTCCAAGCGTGGTATTGGTTACTTCCTGCTCCAACAACATTGTAGCTGCGCCTCGGGCATACCAGACTGCTGCCCGGGAGGATGGATGATCACCCTCGCTGGTTCACGCTTCCTGTCCCCGGCCGAACAGCGCTATGCGGCCATCGAAGGAGAGGCCCTAGCCGTGGCCTGGGGTCTGGAGCAAGCACGGTACTTCACGCAGGGGAGCGACAACCTCGTCGTAGTTACAGACCATAAGCCCCTGGTGAAGATCTTTGGCGACCGTACGCTAGATGAGATAACGAACTCACGCCTGTTTAGACTCAAGCAGCGTACCCTCCCATGGCGCTTCGACATTGTGCACCTGCCTGGAAAGAGCAACTATGCCGCTGACGCAACCTCAAGACATCCGTCTCCATCAGGCTCAGCGAACGGCCTCTCACTGGGATTGCCGGACGTGCCTGACGCCGTGGAGTCAGCACTTATGGCTTCCATCCGCGCCGATGCACAAGAGCTCGGAGCCGTCTCTTGGACCGTCCTTGCACGAGAAACAGCAAGTGATGCATGCCTCAGCCACCTTCTGCACCTGATCGAACATGGGGACAGGGTTGATATGAACGACCCCGCCCTGGCGAGTCTATCACCAGTCTGTGAGTCCATTTACGCACAGGACGGCGTCCTGCTATATCATGACCGCGTCGTGGTCCCTACATCCCTCCGCGACAGCGTCCTTCGACACCTCCATGCCGCCCACCAAGGGATCTCGGCGATGGGGCAACAGGCCCGTGCCATAGTCTACTGGCCAGGGATGTCAGAGGACATCCGAGCCGCCAGGTACGGATGTGCGGACTGTAACCAGAACGCTCCGTCACAAGCAGCCACGCCCCCCCTACCATCCTCGCCACCGTCCACCCCATTCGAGGCGGTGTTTGCTGACTTCTTTGACTATGGAGGTCGTCACTACCTAGTTATCGGAGATCGACTATCGGGCTGGGTGGAGGTCCTATGCTCCACAGCAGGCACTGATATGGGAGGCTCAGCTGGGCTGGTTCGCCACCTCCGTGCGTTCTTTGGCTCCTTTGGCGTGCCGGAGGAACTTTCGAGCGACGGTGGTCCGGAGTTCACAGCAGGCCAGACACAGGACTTCCTCCGTTTGTGGGGCGTCAAACACCGTGTGTCCTCTGTTGCTTTCCCACAGTCAAACGGAAGAGCGGAAGTTGCAGTGAAGTCTGCGAAGCGCCTCCTGATGTCCAACACTGGCCCGACTGGCAGTCTCGATCATGACCGCTTTCTGCGTGCCATGATACAGTTACGCAACACGCCTGACCCCGACTGCAACCTCTCACCGGCGCAGATTATCTTCGGTCACCCCCTTCGAGGTTCGCTTTCCTTCGTCAACAGGCTTGAGAAGTTCTCGAACCCACATATCCGACCGCTCTGGCGCCAAGCATGGGCGGCAAAGGAGGATGCCCTTCGGACCCGGATGTCCCGTACCACTGAGTCCCTGCAGGCTCACTCGAAGCCACTCCGCCCATTGGCACTTGGTGAGAGGGTGTTCCTCCAGAACCAGCAGGGCCCTAGCCCTAACAAGTGGGACAGGTCAGGGGTGGTGGTGGAGTCACGTGATCACGATCAGTATCGGGTTAAGGTTGATGGGTCTGGACGCCTGACTTTACGCAACCGGCGGTTCCTCCGTGGCTACACCCCCTATGCTCCTCAGCAGCCAGCTGCTATGTCCCCTCCACCTGCGCCCCTGGTACACCGCTCCCTACCTGTCCAACCGTGCCCGGTGGTGCCCCAGGGGATCGTCCAGCAGCTGGCGGATGGACCCTGTGGCGCGGCCCTGGGTTCCTCCTTGCCGGCGTCTGCTGGTGAGGCGGCCCCTGGCCTCGGGTCCCAGGGCGACCCTGTACCCACTGATGCCACCCCGAACGCTTCGCTTCTAGTGTCGCAGTCGCCACTGTCGCTGCCCCGTCCTACGCGGCCTAGCCGTACAAGGGAGCCACCCAAGCACTATGAGCCCGAAACAGGCCGTTGGACGCGGGACTGAGTCCGGTTACCTATTTCAGTTTATAGCTTTCCGGACTGGGGGGGATGAAGGGTATACCGCCGTCCACTAGGTGGCAGTATCTCGTTTGCTATGCTGTCCGGCTCAGTCAGGAGTCGGCCATGTTATTATTTGTTTAGTTTCAGACGTTCATGTTACGGTGGCCGTCTATTGAGCTGTCCACCTAATTCCTGTAAGTTGGTTATTCTAATGTTTCTGGTTAAGTTATATATATTACATTTACCCTGCTTATACTTTATCTCAATTCATGCTTCTATTGTTTGTATTGTTGCAGGGCTTTTTCATCTGTGTCATTAAATACTTCATTGACATTGAGGAGCGTATTTCTTCAGTGATGAAGCTAGCCCTGACTGGGCCAGACGGTAGTCTAGGTGATGAAGCTAGCCCTGACTGGACCAGACGGTAGTCTAGGTGATGAAGCTAGCCCTGACTGGACCAGACGGTAGTCTAGGGGAGATGAAGCTAGCCCTGACTGGGCCAGACGGTAGTCTAGGTCAGTGTTTTTCAACCACTGTGCCGCGGCACACTAGTGTGCCGTGAGAGATCATCAGATGTGCCGTGGGAAATGATCAAATTCCACTTAATTGGTCCAGAAAAATAAAGCCGCAAAAAAAAAAAAAAAATCTAACTGCTCTCGTATGGTTGCGCAGGTGGCGGTAGCGCGATTAATAGCTTAATCTGACGTTGTTGATTTTTATATATTTAGAGAGAATTAGAGATGCGGGCAGACAAGTGACAACGCTAGCAACAAAGATGGATACATATTTGAAGAGGGATCCTGCTGCACCAACTCCATTGTGCTTTGTGGTGGACAGATATCAAACAGTGCCATGGTCCCTAGCAAGCTTAAACACAATCTGCAAACAAAACGCCCGTCAAAACACCCGCTGTTGTTTTCCTATGCACTGCCTCGAGCAGCGTTCTCGCCAAAAGCGAATTTTATCCAAAACTCTGATTCCAAGTGAAGCAAATGTTCTAGTGAGAACACACCCTAAGAGACATTAATATTACTGGACTGAACGCCCCACGGTGGTGTAGCGGTCTAAGCACTGGCCACTAGTGCATGCTGCCCACCGGGGACTGGGTTCGAATCCCAGCTCGCCAGATCCGGATATGGCTGGGGCACACACGGGGAGCGGCATATTGGGCGGCCGCTCCCGAGGGCGGTATAGGAGTATTTCCGGACAAGGATCCGTCGCGCAACAGCGCCCCCGGGGTGCCGGAATAACAGGTGCTGGGCTCGAGGAGCCAGTCAGCTAGTCTGCCTGGCGGCCTCTTCTGGGACTGCCGGCCACGGGGTCATGCGGCGGATCCTTCGCAATAGGCAGGGGATAATTGGATGCTAGGTTGGGTTCAATTGGCTACCAAATTGGGTGAAAAAGGGATAAAATCTGAAAAACAAATTTTAAAAATAAATAAAAATTACTGGACTGCAAAGCCATTGTGAACACGATGCTTAGCTCTGACATCATTAAAGAAATTGCCAAAGTTCCCCTCTCGATTAAGATGATTGCCAGACGCATTGATGACATGTCTGCAGACATCGAAAATGTTGTTTTGGAGAAGATACGTGGCAGTGGGCAGTTTGCTTTGCAACTTGAGTCTTGGCTCAACTCTTGGCCAATGCACGCCTTTGTGGATGGAGACACAATCACAGAAAATTTATTTTTTGCAAGACATTGCATAAAAACAACAACAGGGGAGGACTTCAGTGGGACAGCTGCGTAAGTGTCTGCACTGATGGAGCAGCAGCTATGTTGCCGAGACTTTACCAGCGGAGATAGCTGTTGTTCGTATGGTAAACTTTGTAAAAACAAGACCTCTGAAAAGCCGCTTATATGCAGCATTATGTGAAGAGATGGGAGCCCAGCATAAGACGTTATTGCTCCATACGCCGATGATTGTCCCGCGGAAAAGTGCCGGCCCGCGTGTTTGAGTTACGGGAGGAGCTGAAAACCGTTTTAACTGATGAGAAGTGTGATGACGCAAAGCTGCTTGCAAGTGACAAATTGTGCGCAAGGCTCATATACATGGCCAACATACAGGGCCAGGCTTCGCACTGAGTGAGTATAACGACAAGTTCATATAATGTTACGTATATGATAGGCTACTATGTATCATTTTGTAACATTTGGGATGGCGGTGTGCCGTGGGATTTTTTCAAGGTAAGAAATGTGCCGTGGCACAAAAAAGGTTGAAAAACACTGGTCTAGGTGTTGAAGCTAGCCCTGACTGGGTCAGACGGTAGTCTAGGGGAGATGAAGCTAGCCCTGACTGGACCAGACGGTAGTCTAGGTGATGAAGCTAGCCCTGACTGGACCAGACGGTAGTCTAGGGGAGATGAAGCTAGCCCTGACTGGACCAGACGGTAGTCTAGGGGAGATGAAGCTAGCCCTGACTGGGCCAGACGGTAGTCTAGGTGATGATGCTAGCCCTGACTGGACCAGACGGTAGTCTAAGGGTGATGAAGCTAGCCCTGACTGGACCAGACGGTAGTCTAGGTGATTAAGCTAGCCCTGACTGGGCCAGACGGTAGTCTAGGTGATGAAGCTAGCCCTGACTGGACCAGACGGTAGTCTAGGGGAGATGAAGCTAGCCCTGACTGGACCAGACGGTAGTCTAGGTGATGAAGCTAGCCCTGACTGGGCCAGACGGTAGTCTAGGTGATGAAGCTAGCCCTGACTGGACCAGACGGTAGTCTAGGTGATGAAGCTAGCCCTGACTGGACCAGACGGTAGTCTAGGGGAGATGAAGCTAGCCCTGACTGGGCCAGACGGTAGTCTAGGTGATGATGCTAGCCCTGACTGGACCAGACGGTAGTCTAGGGGAGATGAAGCTAGCCCTGACTGGACCAGACGGTAGTCTAGGTGATGAAGCTAGCCCTGACTGGACCAGACGGTAGTCTAGGGGAGATGAAGCTAGCCCTGACTGGACCAGACGGTAGTCTAGGTGATGAAGCTAGCCCTGACTGGGCCAGACAGTAGTCTAGGTGATGAAGCTAGCCCTGACTGGACCAGACGGTAGTCTAGGTGATGAAGCTAGCCCTGACTGGACCAGACGGTAGTCTAGGGGAGATGAAGCTAGCCCTGACTGGGCCAGACGGTAGTCTAGGGGAGATGAAGCTAGCCCTGACTGGACCAGACGGTAGTCTAGGAGATGAAGTTAGCCCTGACTGGTGATGAAGCTAGCCCTGACTGGACCAGACGGTAGTCTAGGGGAGATGAAGTCTCAGTAGTCTAGGGGAGATGAAGCTAGGGGAGATGAAGCTAGCCCTGACTGGACCAGACGGTAGTCTAGGTGATGAAGCTAGCCCTGACTGGACCAGACGGTAGTCTAGGGGAGATGAAGCTAGCCCTGACTGGACCAGACGGTAGTCTAGGTGATGAAGCTAGCCCTGACTGGGCCAGACGGTAGTCTAGGGGAGATGAAGCTAGCCCTGACTGGACCAGACGGTAGTCTAGGGGAGATGCAGCTAGCCCTTAGAGGAGGCTCTACTGGCCCTTACTGGGCCGGACGGTATTCCAACCTGGCTGCTTAAGGACCTGGCAGAGGACCTGGCTGCTTAAGGACCTGGCCCCGGCCATCACACACCTGGACAACTGCTCCTACCAACAGGGGTGTGTCCCCGACGTATGGAAAGAGTCAAAAGTCTGTCCCATACCCAAAGGCCAAGACCCTGGCTCAATCTCAGACTGGCGTCCCATCTCCCTAACCTCTTGTGTAGGGAAAACAACACAACGATTTGTCTTGAAAAAAAGCTCATGCACACACACGCGCACGCGCACGCACACGCACACGCACACGCACACACACACACACACACACACACACACACACACACACACACCGCTCGACGTGTGTAAAGACCCATATGGATATCTGCACAGCCATCACCATGACAACACACACAAGCACAGCACCACAACAGCTTTAGTTAGACCAATGCACACCTCCATCACCATGACAACACACCTGGCTCACTGAAACCGCCTCCAAACCAACAGTGGTGAGAGTACTGACGGCAGATAATGTCAAAGGCGTTTGACCTAATTGACCACGGGACCCTGATGCAAAACATACTGGACTTGTTACTGTGCCCATCTCTGACAGTCTGGACACACAGCTACATCACATGTCTGTCTGACAGCCTGGACACACAGCTACATCACATGTCTGACCGCCTGGACACACAGCTACATGAATGAATGAATGGTCTTTATTGTCATTGATATAGTACAGGTACCATACAACGAAATTTGGGAGGGGGGGGGCTCCCCTGGTGCTAGAAAAAAAAAACTAAAAACAAGAAGGGAAAAGAGCTGGTTTACATAAATAAAGGCTATGTACACTATCCACTATACTATACTATACAAATAAAACACTGTGCTGTACTCTATGCTATGCTATACATATCCTAACATTTCCTATCTCTGAACCTTATGTACCCGAGGGTTGTCATATTGCACATAGTGTTATTGCACATTCATTTAAAGTGTCGCAGTTTGCAGGTTTGAAATGTTCACAGTTGTGTTTCAGTATTGCACTTGATTACAATCTAGTAGCTGCCATCAAATTGTCTAGATTGTCCAGGGCCTAGAACCTAGGTCTTTGCTGTGTTCAGGGCCTGAATGAAATAGAAGCTGAGCTTCAGTCTATTTGTCCTTGCGGACATGGTCCTGAACCGCCTGCCCGAGGGCAGCCGAACAAAGTGTTCGTTCCCAGGGTGGGATGGGTCTCTGGAGATCTTGGAGGCCTTCCTGAGACAGCGTGTGTTGTACAGCTCTTCCAGAGAGGGGAGGGGGGCGCCGATGATCTTCTGGGCCGATCTCACGACTCTCTGTAGCGCTTTCCTCTCTGCGGCTGTGCAGCTGGAGAACCACACGCAGATGCAGTAGGTGAGGATGCTCTCCACTGTGCAGCGGTAGAAGGTCACAAGCAGCTCCTGTTTGAGGTGGTATTTCCTGAGGACTCTCAGGAAGTAGAGCCGCTGTTGTGCCTTCTTGATGATGGCTGCTGTGTTGGTCTTCCAGGACAGGTCATCCTGTATGTGCACCCCCAGGAATCGGAGGGTTGAGACTCTCTCCACGCTCCCTCCATCGACGAGCAGGGGCTGGACCTCATATTTTTTCCTCCTGAAGTCCACGATGATTTCCTGGGTCTTTGACTGGTTCAGCAGCAGGTTGTTAACCTTGCACAGCTTGCCCAGCTGCTCCACCTCATCCCTGTACGCCGCCTCGTCCCCCCCCGAGATGCAGCCCACCACGGTGGTGTCGTCTGCAAACTTTACGATGGAGTTGCTGGGGTGGACGTGGGTGAAGTCGTAGGTGTAGAGGTTGTAGAAGATGAGGCTTAGCACGCAGCCCTGGGGGGACCCAGTGCTGAGTCTGAGGGCTGTGGAGGTGTGGGAGCCCACCCGCACCCTCTGGGGGCGGTCAGACAGGAAGTCCTTGATCCATGCACAGATAGAGTGTGATAGTCCCAGGTCTAGTAGTTTGGTCACTAGCCTGTCTGGAAGGATGGTGTTGAAGGCAGAGCTGAAGTCCACAATCACATGTCTGTCTGACCGCCTGGACACACAGCTACATCACATGTCTGTCTGCCTGGACACACGGCTACATCACATGTCTGACCGCCTGGACACACAGCTACATCACATGTCTGACAGCCTGGACACACAGCTACATCACATGTCTGTCTGACAGTCTGGACACACAGCTACATCACATGTCTGACAGCCTGGACACACAGCTACATCACATGTCTGTCTGCCTGGACACACAGCTACATCACATGTCTGTCTGCCTGGACACACAGCTACATCACATGTCTGTCTGACCGCCTGGACACACAGCTACATCACATGTCTGACCGCCTGGACACACAGCTACATCACATGTCTGACAGTCTGGACACACGGCTACATCACATGTCTGACCGCCTGGACACACGGCTACATCACATGTCTGACAGTCTGGACACACAGCTACATCACATGTCTGACAGCCTGGACACACAGCTACATCACATGTCTGACAGCCTCTCAGTCACATCTGGGGTGCTACAAGGGGGGGTAGCTTCCCCACATGTCTTCCTCCTCTATATGGCCACCCGGGAGGCTATGTCTGAGGACACTCTGGATGTGGGATATGCAGATGATATGCAGATGATATGCAGATGACATCGGGCTGTCCGTCTGGACGAATGGGCAGCAAAGAACAGAATGATGCTCAATGGGAAAAGGTCGGTTGAGCTCTGCGTATGTTTAGCTTATCTTTTTATTGTCATGTATGAATTTGTGTAAAGTTCTCTCCGTCACAAACAGACAAACTCAGACGGACTCGTTCACCTCCTCAACCACATGACGCTCCGCAGGGAATCACAGGGGAATTAAACACCAATAACTTTACTACCCCCGGAGGTAATACACACACACACACACACACACACACACACACACACGCATAAAACACAAACCTGTTGACCCCGTTAGGAAACACTGATGTCAGGACTGTGAATCTATAACCAGAGGGGACTGTGTGTGTGTGTGTGTGTGTGTGTGTGTGTGTGTGTGTGTGTGTGTGTGTGTGTGTGTGTGTTATCACCTCCGGGGGTTAAGGTGCAGGAGTCAGCGGAGGTGATAAAAGGAACGGTTTGCAACGCAGCAAACCAGAGAGAGAGAGATTAAACGTTTTATGCGTATGCGTAATATGAAATCAATTTGATACTCAATTCCCTCAAATTCAAGGACCCAACACGGCATAGTTTGAGACAGATCTAGATGAGAATGTATATAATAGGAACTATCCGCTCACAGACAACAATTAAAAAGAGAGGCTTGAATGTGTGAACACTAGATGGTTTTAGAGAGAGAGAGACACAAACATTCAAGGATTTCAAGGACCCGTGGGAACCCTGCCCCCCCAGTCTCCCTTGGTGTGCTACCTCCCCCAGCCTCCCCTGGTGTTCTACCTCCCCTGGTGTTCTACCTCCCCTGGTGTTCTACCTCCCCCAGCCTCCCCTGGTGTTCTACCTCCCCAGCCTCCCCTGGTGGTCTACCTCCCCCAGCCTCCCCTGGTGTTCTACCTCCCCCAGCCTCCCCTGGTGTTCTACCTCCCCTGGTGTTCTACCTCCCCTGGTGTTCTACCTCCCCCAGTCTCCCCTGGTGTTCTACCTCCCCAGCCTCCCCTGGTGGTCTACCTCCCCCAGCCTCCCCTGGTGTTCTACCTCCCCCAGCCTCCCTTGGTGTTCTACCTCCCCCAGCCTCCCCTGGTGTTCTACCTCCCCCAGCCTCCCCTGGTGTTCTGCCTCCCCTGGTGTTCTACCTCCACCAGCCTCCCCCTGGTGTTCTACCTCCCACAGCCTCCCCTGGTGTTCTACCTCCCCCAGCCTCCCCTGGCCTTCCCTGGTGTTCTACCTCCCCCAGCCTCCCCTGGTGTTCTGCCTCCCCTGGTGTTCAACCTCCCCCAGCCTCCCCTGGTGTTCTACCTCCCCCAGCCTCCCCTGGTGTTCTACCTCCCCCAGCCTCCCCTGGTGTTCTGCCTCCCCCAACCTCCCCTGGTGTTCTACCTCCCCCAGCCTCCCCTGGTGTTCTACCTCCCCCAGCCTCCCCTGGTGTTCTACCTCCCCCAGCCTCCCCTGGTGTTCTACCTCCCCCAGCCTCCCCTGGTGTTCTACCTCCCCCAGCCTCCCCTGGTGTTCTACCTCCCCCAGCCTCCCCTGGTGTTCTACCTCCCCCAGCCTCACCATAGTCGGCGGTGCCGTGGGCTATGAAGAGGTAGTAGGGCTGGTCCAGACTGAAGCGGGCCTGGTCCTGGTCCTGGTCCTGGGGGGTGTGGACGGGTCGGCTGAAGCGACACTGGATCACTCCATCAGCCAGTCGCCAGGCCACGTCTGTCAGAACGTTCTAGAAGAGGACCAGGAGCGCACTGGCTTCATTTATGTTTTATTTTACCTTTATTTTACCAGATAAAAAAAACTGTGAACAAATTCATCATTTTCAATGATGATCTGGCCAAGAGGCCCCGGCAAGAATAAAAACAAACATGAACAGAAATACTCAGGGTCGACACAGAACAATACATGGTAAATGGATTGCACTTATATAGCGCCTTTTTTCTGCTCCAAAGCGCTTTACAATGGCCTCTCATTCACCCATTCACACACCCATTCACACACCAATGGCGGCAAGCTGCCATGCAAGGCGCCGGCCTGCTCACTGGGAGCAATTTTGGGGATTCAGTGTCTTGCCCAAGGACCTTGCGATCATTAGACGGCGGCTCTACCTCCTGAGTCACAGCCGCCCCTTACAATACATGAGAACGGCAAAGACAGTGAAGATAAAATAAATAAAACACAAAGGGCCGGTTTCACAGACAAGGCTTAAGCCTAGTCCTGGACTAAATCACACTTTCAATGTAAAATCTCCATTGAAGATGCTATTTAGTCCAGGATTAGGCTTAAGCCTTGTCTGTGAAACTGGCCCATTGTCAACTAACCCGTGTGTGAAAAGAGAGAGGGGGGGGGGGGGTTGTGTGTGAGGTGGAAGATCATGGCAGATTTCCAGTCAGGAGGGAAGACAGACAGTTGAAGAGACAGGTTAAACAAGCTTGTGAAGGTGTGTGTGTGTGTGTGTGTGTGTGTGTGTGTCTCACCTGAGAGGCTTCCTGGGGGTGTGTCCTTCCTGTGACATAGGCGGCGTTCACCTCCACCCCTCCTCCTCCTCCTCCTCCCCCACTCACACAAAGGTACACATCATCATCCCCCTGAACACACACACAAACACACACAACCACACAGACAGACACACAGACAGACACACAGACAGACACACACACAGACAGACACACACACAGACACACACACAGACACACACAGACAGACACACACACAGACACACACAACCACACAGACAGACACACAGACAGACACACACACAGACAGACACACACACAGACACACACACAGACACACACAGACAGACACACAGACAGACACACACACAGACACAGACACACAGACAGACACACAGACAGACACACAGACACACACACACACACACAGTACTTATCCAACCTCCTCTGCCCACAAGCCTGTGGTCTTCAGACCCCAACCCCGCACCAACCCACCAACCTGCGCACCAGCCCCCACCCTCTGGAACTCTCTCCCTGCCCCCCCACCCTCTGGAACTCTCTCCCTGCCCCCCCACCCTCTGGAACTCTCTCCCTGCCCCCCCCACCCTCTGGAACTCTCTCCCTGCCCCCCCACCCTCTGGAACTCTCTCCCTGCCCCCCCCACCCTCTGGAACTCTCTCCCTGCCCCCCCCCCCACCCTCTGGAACTCTCTCCCTGCCCCCCCCCACCCTCTGGAACTCTCTCCCTGCCCCCCCCACCCTCTGGAACTCTCTCCCTGCCCCCCCCACCCTCTGGAACTCTCTCCCTGCCCCCCCCACCCTCTGGAACTCTCTCCCCCCCCCCCACCCTCTGGAACTCTCTCCCTGCCCCCCCCACCCTCTGGAACTCTCTCCCTGCCCCCCCCACCCTTTGGAACTCTCTCCCTGCCCCCCCACCCTCTGGAACTCTCTCCCTGCCCCCCCCACCCTCAGGAACTCTCTCCCTGCCCCCCCCACCCTCTGGAACTCTCTCCCTGCCCCCCCCACCCTCTGGAACTCTCTCCTTGCCCCCCCCGACCCCCCGACCCCCCCACCCGCAACATCCCCACCCTGGACGCCTTTAAAACGGCCCTCAAGTCCCGTAACAATTGGGGGCTCGTCCGGGAAACAATATAACCAGTATAACCAGTATGACCAGTATGACCAGTCCTCACCATCCACTGGTCATGTGACAGGGCGAAGGACACATAACCCTCCGCCGGCCCGCTGAGCTCAAACGCCACGGCCTGACCCCAGGGGTCAGGGGTCACGGACAGGAAGTAGCACTGGGGGTCCACTTCCGGGTCGCAGCCCACCGGGTCTAACAGACAGGACTTCAACAGGCCACACCCCTCTGAGCTGAACTGGGGGGAGGGAGGGAGGGAGGGAGGGAGAGAGAGAGACAGAGAGAGACAGAGAGAGAGAGAGACACAGAGACAGAGAGAGAGGGAGAGAGAGGGACACAGAGACAGAATGTGACACACAGAGAGAGAGAGTGTTACAATACATTCTAATCATGTAAACTCAGTCAGGTTAGGGTCAGGGTCAGGGTCAGGTATAACAGGGTCAGGTTAGGGTCAGGCTAGGGGTCAGAGGTCAGGGTCAGGGGTCTTACAGGGCCGGGCAGGACGGCGGGGGTGGTGGAGGGGTGGGTGGTAGTCCTGGGGGGGGTGGAGGGGGTGGGGGGGGTGACACCACCCTGGTAGATCACTGGGCTGGCAACCTTCACATAGTAGACCTTGTAGTGGGTTACCACGGTTACCCTGCATGGACACACACACACACACACACACACACACACAGACGTTATCATCTCATGCTATAAATTCTGATAGGTAGATCATTGATCATTCACAGGACTTTCACACCACCAAGGAAACGTTCTCGTTCGCGTCCTGGAACCTCAGAACCTTGATACCAGTGTAACCAGAACCATCAGCGTTCATACCAGTGTAACCAGAACCATCAGGGTTCATACCAGTGTAACCAGAACCATCAGCGTTCATACCAGTGTAACCAGAACCATCAGCGTTCATACCAGTGTAACCAGAACCAACAGCGTTCATACCAGTGTAACCAGAACCAACAGCGTTCATACCAGTGTAACCAGAACCATCAGGATTCATACCAGTGTAACCAGAACCAACAGCGTTCATACCAGTGTAACCAGAACCATCAGGGTTCATACCAGTGTAACCAAAACCATCAGGGTTCATACCAGTGTAACCAGAACCATCAGGGTTCATACCAGTGTAACCAGAACCATCAGCGTTCATACCAGTGTAACCAGAACCATCAGGGTTCATACCAGTGTAACCAGAACCATCAGGGTTCATACCAGTGTAACCAGAACCATCAGGGTTCATACCAGTGTAACCAGAACCATCAGGGTTCATACCAGTGTAACCAGAACCATCAGGGTTCATACCAGTGTAACCAGAACCATCAGGGTTCATACCAGTGTAACCAGAACCATCAGGGTTCATACCAGTGTAACCAAAACCATCAGGGTTCATACCAGTGTAACCAGAACCATCAGGGTTCATACCAGTGTAACCAAAACCATCAGGGTTCATAGCAGTGTAACCAGAACCATCAGGGTTCATACCAGTGTAACCAAAACCATCAGCGTTCATACCAGTGTAACCAGAACCATCAGGGTTCATACCAGTGTAACCAGAACCATCAGGGTTCATACCAGTGTAACCAGAACCATCAGGGTTCATACCAGTGTAACCAGAACCATCAGGGTTCATATCAGTGTAACCAGAACCATCAGTGTTCATACCAGTGTAACCAGAACCATCAGGGTTCATACCAGTGTAACCAGAACCATCAGGGTTCATACCAGTGTAACCAGAACCATCAGGGTTCATATCAGTGTAACCAGAACCATCAGGGTTCATACCAGTGTAACCAGAACCATCAGGGTTCATACCAGTGTAACCAGAACCATCAGGGTTCATACCAGTGTAACCAGAACCATCAGGGTTCATACCAGTGTAACCAGAACCATCAGCGTTCATACCAGTGTAACCAGAACCAACAGCGTTCATACCAGTGTAACCAGAACCATCAGGATTCATACCAGTGTAACCAGAACCAACAGCGTTCATACCAGTGTAACCAGAACCATCAGGGTTCATACCAGTGTAACCAGAACCATCAGGGTTCATACCAGTGTAACCAGAACCATCAGGGTTCATACCAGTGTAACCAGAACAACTAGATGGCAGCTACTTTACTGGAAATGAGGATAATATCTTCCACTACAGTATCTGAAATAACCACTATTTCCTATGAAACAAAACAAAAGACACTTTCTACATGCGTTCTCTTACTAATCAGCTGCTCCATTACTGGAATAGAAATGGCTTACGAAGCTGGTGTTCGCGTGTGTGTGTGTGTGTGTGTGTGTGTGTGTGTGTGTGTATGTGTGTGTGTGTGTGTGTGTGTGTGTGTGTGTTTGCTGAGCATGTGAGGAAGATGAAACTTTCGATATTTTTTTTAAATTTGATCACTACTGATTAGATTTAGATTAGATGTCTCCTTCCTTCTTGCTGGTCACTGCAGCCTAGAATATGACACACCCACTGATGATGTCATAGACACACCCACGGATGATGTCATAGACACACCCACTGATGACGTGACTATTCTCGGTTTTGGTTCCCGCTTGAGAACCACTATTTTCTGGTTCCTGCTGTGAACCAACTTTTCAGGCTACGAAACTAATTTATTTTTGGTCGGAACGCGCCGGCCGGTTCCAGACTGTGTTAGCGAACGTGAACGTGAACGTGAACGTGAACGTGAACGGTTCCTTGGTGGTGTGAAACCCCCTTCAGTGACATGGAAAATTGACTAGACAGTCAGACAGACAGACAGACAGGCAGACAGACAGGCAGACAGGCAGACAGGCAGACAGACTCACAGGAAGTGCAGGGAGGGGGGGCCGTGGGGGGGGGCGGTCCAGACCACCTGGACGTCCGTCTGTCTGGCGTCGCTGGTCTGGCTGACAGCCGAACCCTGGAGACACACATCACCATGACAACACTCCTCCATCACCATGACAACACTCCTCCATCACCATGACAACACTCCTCCATCACCATGACAACACTCCTCCATCACCATGACAACTCTCCTCCATCACCATGACAACACTCCTCCATCACCATGACAACACTCCTCCATCACCATGACTACACACCTCCATCACCATGACAACATACCTCCATCACCATGACAACACACCTTCACCATGACTACACTCCTCCATCACCATGACAACACACCTCCATCACCATGACAACACACCTTCACCATGACAACACACCATCACCATGACAACACACCATCACCATGACAACACACCTTCACCATGACAACACACCTTCACCAAGACCATGGCAACCACCCCAGAGTCCATGGCAACCACCCCAGAGTCCATGGCAACCACCCCAGAGTCCATGGCAACCACCCCAGAGTCCATGGCAACCACCCCAAAGTCCATGGCAACCACCCCAGAGTCCATGGCAACCACCCCAAAGTCCATGGCAACCACCCCAGAGTCCATGGCAACCACCCCATCACCATGACAACACACCATCACCATGACAACACACCATCACCATGACAACACACCATCACCATGACAACACACCTTCACCATGACAACACACCTTCACCATGACAACACACCATCACCATGACAACACACCATCACCATGACAACACACCTTCACCATGACAACACACCTTCACCATGACAACACACCTTCACCATCCCTCCATCCCTCCCTCCTTCACCCTCCCTCCTCCGCAGCTGTGTGACATGGTGATTGGTCCCCCCCCCCTACCTGGATGTTGTTACAGGTGAGCAGCTGTGTGACATGGTGATTGGTCCCCCCCCCCTACCTGGATGTTGTTACAGGTGAGCAGCTGTGTGACATGGTGATTGGTCCCCCCCCCCCTACCTGGATGTTGTTACAGGTGAGCAGCTGTGTGACATGGTGATTGGTCAGGCTGAACGAGCCCACAGCTCCTCCCGTCTCATTGGCCGGGTCCCGAGCCTGGAGCAAGAAGCCCTCGAAGTAGGAGGAGCCTGAGAGGGTCACTGTGTGTGTGAGAGAGAGAGAGAGAGAGAGAGAGAGAGAGAGAGAGAGAGAGAGACAGAGAGAGAGAGAGAGACAGAGAGAGAGAGAGAGAGACAGAGAGACAGAGAGAGAGACAGAGAGAGAGAGACAGAGAGAGAGAGAGAGAGAGACAGAGAGAGAGAGAGAGACAGAGAGACAGAGAGAGAGACAGAGAGAGAGAGACCGAGAGAGAGAGAGACAGAGAGAGAGAGAGACAGAGAGACAGAGAGAGAGACAGAGAGAGAGAGAGACAGAGAGACAGAGAGAGAGACAGAGAGAGAGAGACAGAGAGAGAGAGAGACAGAGAGAGAGAGAGAGACAGAGAGACAGAGAGAGAGACAGAGAGAGAGAGAGAGAGAGAGATGACATGACTGTATTGACACATCATCAGGGTTAGGGTTAAGGTCAGGGTTAGGGGTCAGGGGTCACCTCTGACGCGGTCCCCAGGGCTGAAGGTGGAGGTGTTGAGGGTCAGGGCGTAGGGGGCGGGGCCAGGCATGGCGTGCGTCCCGTGTTTGGGCTCCAGACTGCTGCAGGACGCCTCCACCTTCCCGTCAGGGTAGCCAATCACAGGGCTGCACAGCAGAGCCTGGCCTATCAGCAGCAGGCGCAGCAGGCCGACGCCCATCTGGAGAGGAGACACGACCAAACATGGAGGTCAGGAGGTGTTCTACCTCCCCCAGCCTCCCCTGGTGTTCTACCTCCCCCAGCCTCCCCTGGTGTTCTACCTCCCCCAGCCTCCCCTGGTGTTCTACCTCCCCCAGCCTCCCCCTGGTGTTCTACCTCCCCCAGCCTCCCCTGGTGTTCTACCTCCCCCAGCCTCCCCTGGTGTTCTACCTCCCCTAGCCTCCCCTGGTGTTCTGCCTCCCCCATCCTCCCCTGGTGTTCTACCTCCCCCAGCCTCCCCTGGTGTTCTACCTCCCCCAGCCTCCCCTGGTGTTCTACCTCCCCCAGCCTCCCCTGGTGTTCTACCTCCCCCAGCCTCCCCTGGTGTTCTGCCTCCCCCAACCTCCCCTGGTGTTCTACCTCCCCCAGCCTCCCCTGGAGTTCTACCTCCCCCAGCCTCCCCTGGTGTTCTACTTCCCCCAACCTCCCCTGGTGTTCTACCTCCCCCAGCCTCCCCTGGTGTTCTACCTCCCCCAGCCTCCCCTGGTGTTCTACCTCCCCCAGCCTCCCCTGGTGTTCTACTTCCCCCAGCCTCCCCTGGTGTTCTACCTCCCCCAGCCTCCCCTGGTGTTCTACCTCCCCCAGCCTCCCCTGGTGTTCTACCTCCCCCAGCCTCCCCTGGTGTTCTACCTCCCCCAGCCTCCCCTGGTGTTCTACCTCCCCCAGCCTCCCCTGGTGTTCTACCTCCCCCAGCCTCCCCTGGTGTTCTACCTCCCCCAGCCTCCCCTGGTGTTCTACCTCCCCCAGCCTCCCCTGGTGTTCTACCTCCCCCAGCCTCCCCTGGTGTTCTACCTCCCCCAGCCTCCCCTGGTGTTCTACCTCCCCCAGCCTCCCCTGGTGTTCTACCTCCCCCAGCCTCCCCTGGTGTTCTACCTCCCCCAGCCTCCCCCTGGTGTTCTACCTCCCCCAGCCTCCCCTGGTGTTCTACCTCCCCCAGCCTCCCCTGGTGTTCTACCTCCCGAAGCCTCCCCTGGTGTTCTACCTCCCCCAGCCTCCCCTGGTGTTCTACCTCCCCCAGCCTCCCCTGGTGTTCTACCTCCCCCAGCCTCCCCTGGTGTTCTACCTCCCCCAGCCTCCCCTGGAGTTCTACCTCCCCCAGCCTCCCCTGGTGTTCTACCTCCCCCAGCCTCCCCTGGTGTTCTACCTCCCCCAGCCTCCCCTGGTGTTCTACCTCCCCCAGCCTCCCCTGGTGTTCTACCTCCCCCAGCCTCCCCTGGTGTTCTACCTCCCCCAGCCGCCCCTGGTGTTCTACCTCCCCCAGCCTCCCCTGGTGTTCTACCTCCCCCAGCCTCCCTTGGTATAATAATCTACCTAACAATGAATAATGACAATATTATAACATTATACAACATATTATAACGCAAATCAGACATGTTTACATTTCAAGTATGTGGAAAATCTGGAGACATGGAAGCACCCCAACCTAACCCTAACCCTAACACTAAGCCAACCCTAACCCAACACTAACCCCAGCCCCAGCCCTAACCCTAACCCCAACCCAACCCTATCCCAACCCTAACCCAACACTAACCCAACCCTAACCCAACCCTAACCCAACCCTAACCCAACCCTAACCCCAGCCCCAGCCCCAGCCCTAACCCTAACCCCAGCCCCAACACTAACTCAACACTAACCCCAGCCCCAACCTAACACCATCCCTAACCCCAGCTTCAATCCTAACCTAACCCTAACCCCAGCTTCAACCCCAGTCCCAACCCAACACCAACCCTAACACTAACACTAACCCTAACCCCAACACTAACCCAACACTAACCCTAACGCCAGCTTCAACCACAGTCCCAACCCAACACCAACCCTAACACTAACACTAACCCCAACACTAACCCAACACTAACCCCAGCCCCAACCTAACACAAACCCTAACTCCAGCTTCAACCCTAACCTAACCCCAGCTTCAACCCCAGTCCTAGACCCTCGATCAGATCCTTTACTCACCCTCAGCAGACTGTGGTGTAATCCCTCCTCCCACTATGGTAATGTTCCTGGTCTGTCAGTCACACTATGGTAATGTCTCTGTCTGTCAGTCACACTATGGTAATGTCTCTGTCTGTCAGTCACACTATGGTAATGTCTCTGTCTGTCAGTCACACTATGGTAATGTCTCTGTCTGTCAGTCACACTATGGTAATGTCTCTGTCTGTTAGTCTGACTATGGTAATGTCTCTGTCAGTCAGGACAGCTGCTTGTCTGCGTGTGTGTGTCACCTTGAAGGCCTTATCAATAAAGTATCACTGATAACATCCTCCGCATGACCTTTACCCGAGAGTCGACCAATGACGGCTCAGGGGCGTGGCTTGCAGGAGGAGAGCCTGAGGCCATAGATGTCCAGTAGGCTGGAGTATATTGTGGTGGGTTAACATAATTCACCCCCGGAACTAATAGTTGGGAGTATTGTTCCGTACGGAGGGTTAAGTGGGTGGTACTCAGTTTTAGTTCCTGTTTTAAGTGTGTGGTAGCAACTTGTTCATGTCTGTTAATAAACGTCTAGCTGTGACATTTGATACGCCGCCTCCGACTCCCATCTCTCGGCACTACATTGGTGACCCCGACGTCAGTCCCGTTGAAGTATCCGAGACTGAACCGAACATGGCAAATAACGCCGTTATTCTCAAATTGCCGGAGTTTTGGGAGACGTCCGCGGCAGCATGGTTCGCACAGACGGAGGCGCAGTTCGCCCTCCGTGGGATTGCAGACGACGCCGCACGCTACTACCATGTCGTCTCGGCTCTGGGGAGCTCCACTGCAGCCAGAACGGTGGGCTTCATTACAGCTCCCCCTGCCCTGAATAAATATACAGCGTTTAAGATTCTCCTCCTCAGGACCTTCGGACTATCACGGTCGGAACGAGCCCGACGTCTGTTCGCAATTCAGGGGCTGGGAGACAGCAAGCCTTCCCAGCACATGGACATGATGCTGAACCTACTAGGTACGGAAGAACCAAATTTTCTTTTTATTGAACTGTTTCTTCGGCACATGCCTGCACATGTACAGACGGCGCTCGCTAATACGACTATTACGGAACCCCGTGAGTTAGCAGAGGAGGCTGACCGCTTCTTCCTAGCTACCCAGCGTTTTACCCCTGAAGTGCTAGCCCCGACACACAATTACACTCCCCCTGGCAGAGACAGGCTAGCTAACAAGGGCCCACCTACCACCGATAGCCGTACTAGCCCAGGCATGTGCTATTTCCACTCACGCTTTGGCGCGAAGGCGAAGAGGTGCCGCTCCCCTTGCAACTACGGCTCGGCGGGAAACGGCAAAGCCTGCGTTCTGTAGTGGCTATGAGCGTGGGCACAGCAAACCAGCTACTGTTCATCAGAGACACTCTCTCCGGGTGCAAATTCCTCTGTGACACCGGTGCTCAGAGGAGCGTCCTGCCTGCGACAGTGGATGACACCGCCAGGGGAGGTCATGGCCCACATTTAAAGTCCGCTAACGACACCCCCATCCGCACCTATGGCACGAAAGCTGTAGACCTATGTTTCGGGGGTCAGCGGTTTACATGGGAATTCGTCACGGCCGACATCTCTTTCCCCCTCCTCGGTGCAGATTTCCTATGTGCTCACGGACTGCTCGTGGACGTCAAGAACAACCGCCTGGTGGACGCACTGACATTCTCCTCACTTGCATGTGTCCGCGGTGAGACGACATACGGTGGGCTCTCCAGCTCACTCTCAGAGGGTGACATCTATCAGCGCCTGCTCAGCGAGTTCCCCAGCTTGACACAGCCCACATTTTCCGCCACCACTACCAAGCATGGGGTGGAGCACCACATAGAGACCAAGGGCGCCCCCATCTACGCTAGGGCCCGGCGGCTCAACCCCGACAGGCTAGCAGTCGCTAAGTCTGAGTTCGCCAACATGGAGCGCCTTGGTATCATCCGCCGCTCAGACAGCCCATGGGCCTCACCGCTACACATCGTGCCGAAACCAGACGGCGGATGGCGACCGTGTGGCGACTACCGCCGCCTCAATGACGCTACGACACCCGACCGCTACCCAGTCCCCCACATTCAGGACTTCTCTACGCATCTGGCGGGTAAGCTGGTTTTCTCAAAGGTGGACCTAGTGCGTGGCTACCACCAAGTCTCCGTGCACCCTTCAGACATTCCCAAAACGGCGGTGATCACGCCGTTCGGGCTATTCGAATTCCTACGCATGCCGTTTGGACTTAAGAATGCGTCCCAGTCCTTTCAGCGGCTAATGGATTCGACGCTCAGGGAAATGCCATTCCTATTCGTCTATTTGGACGACATCCTCGTTGCCAGCTCCTCGGTGGAAGAGCATCTGGCACATCTCCGAGACCTCTTCACGAGGCTCAGCCAACATGGCCTGATCATTAACCCGGCGAAGTGTCTGTTCGGGTTACCCTCCATCCGATTCCTTGGGCATCTCATCAACAAAGATGGGGCCGCCCCCCTCCCATCGAAGGTGGAGGCCGTTTCCGCCTTCCCCCGCCCACACACAGCTCGAGCACTCCGAGAGTTTCTCGGAATGGTGACTTTTTATCACCGGTTCATCCACCGTGCAGCCCACACCATGCACCCGCTGTACGAGGCTATGAAGGACAAATCCCCCAACCAGGCCATCGACTGGACGGCCGAGAGGGAAGCCGCCTTCATTGCCACCAAGACCGCCCTAAGCCAGGCCGCCATGTTGGCCCACCCGTCACCCAAGGCCCCTATTGCCATCACCACCGATGCGTCCGACTACGCCGTCGGCGCGGTGCACGAACAATGGGTCGCAGGCGCCTGGCAGCCGCTCGCCTTTTTCAGCCGTCAGTTGACGCCCAGAGAGCGCAAATACAGCGCGTTCGACAGGGAGCTCCTTGGCCTCTTTTTGGCAGTCCGCCACTTCCGGTTCCTGCTGGAAGGCCGTGAGTTCACGGCGTTCGTGGATCACAAACCCCTCACGTTCTCCATGTCCAAGGTGGCCGAGCCTTGGTCTGCCCGCCAGCAGCGCCAGCTCTCGTACATATCTGAGTACACCACAGACATCCAACACATCGCTGGCAAGTCCAACGTGGTCGCGGACTGTCTCTCCAGAGCGGTCGTCGGGGCCGTTCAACTGGGTCTCGACTACCTCCGCATGAGTGCGGACCAGGCCTCCGATCACGGGGTCCAGACCCTCAAGAACGGGGACACAGGACTACGCTTGGAGGATGTCGCAGTCGGTGACTCAGGCGCAAAACTGCTGTGCGACTTCTCTACGGGCCAGCCGCGGCCGCTAGTCCCTGTGAACTGGCGCCGGCCCGTTTTTGAGGCTGTACACAACCTCTCCCACCCCGGCAGGAAACCATCCGTAAAATTGGTTTCTGAGAAGTTCGTATGGCAGGGACTCAAGAAGGAGGTAAGGGGCTGGGTCGACACGTGCGTGGCCTGTCAACGCGCCAAAGTACACCGCCATACCAGAGCCCCTTTTGAGCCCTTCACTGTTCCTGAGAGGAGGTTCGACCACGTCAACGTCGACCTTGTGGGACCACTGCCCGCCTCTCACGGCTTCACCTACCTTTTCACCATGGTGGACAGGACGACCCGCTGGCCCGAAGCCGTTCCCCTCTCCTCGACGGCGTCTTCCGACGTGGCCCGTGCGTTCATCGGCACGGGGGTCGCGCGCTTTGGGACCCCGTCTGACCTGTCCTCTGACCGTGGCTCGCAGTTTACCTCGGAACTGTGGAACGCTGTAGCTAGTGGTTTGGGGGTAAAGCTGCACCGCACTACTGCCTATCACCCCCAGGCTAACGGTTTGTGCGAGCGGTTCCACCGCTCAATGAAGGCGGCCCTACGCGCGAGTTTGACGGACGGCAACTGGGTGGACAAACTTCCGTGGGTCATGCTTGGCCTCAGATGTGCCCCCAAAGAGGACTTGCAGTCCTCGTCTGCCGAACTCGTGTACGGCCAAACCCTACGAGTCCCCGGGGATTTCATCCCGGACGCCACTGTCCCCTGGTCTGCAGCCAGGCAGCGCTCCTCCCTACTGGAAGCCGCTGAGGTGTTCGCACCCGTCCCCACTTCACAGCACGGTACCCCTGCTTTCCGGGTCCCCACCGAGCTGCGCTCGTCAGACTTTGTCTTCATTCGCCACGACGCCCACCGCGGCCCCCTACGCCCCCCTTACGATGGCCCGTTCAAGGTCCTACAACACGGGGACAAGACCCTGGTGGTGGACGTTGGTGGTAGACACGAGACGGTCTCCATTGATAGGATCAAGTCCGCTCACGTGGACGTTTCCCGGCCATTGGAACTGGCTCAGCCCCCACGCCGTGGCCGCCCCCCCATGCCCCACCCCCCGCCCCCGGTCGCGGTGCCTTCAGCTGCCCCTGCCCCTGCCCCTGTCCCGGTTCCCCCTGCCCCGGCCCCGGCTGGCCCTGCCCCTGCCCCTGCCCCGGATGCCCCTGCGTCCCGCACCCGCCGGGGTCGGATCGTCGTCCCTCCCCGACACAGGGATTTTGACTATGGGTGAATTCTGGGGGGGCTTGTGTGGTGGGTTAACATAATTCACCCCCGGAACTAATAGTTGGGAGTATTGTTCCGTACAGAGGGTTAAGTGGGTGGTACTCAGTTTTAGTTCCTGTTTTAAGTGTGTGGTAGCAACTTGTTCATGTCTGTTAATAAACGTCTAGCTGTGACATTTGATACGCCGCCTCCGACTCCCGTCTCTCGGCACTACAATATACTTATATAAGTATAGTCTATATACATACAGTAGTCTGGGGTATATACTTATATACGCATAGCATATATACCTGCACAAGGTCATACATGTACACCAGACTATACCTACAGTAGGCTATATGCTAACAGTAGGGTATATACCTACAATATAATATATACCGACAATAGACTATATACCTACAATAGACTATATACCTACAATATACCTACAATAGACTATATACAGGGGTGCACATAACTGGTGCGCCAGTGCGCATGCGTCGCCAAAATGCATGCTGCGCGGCAGATCAGCCGCATGAAGGCGCTTTTGCGCACCAACAGCTGGGTCCAAGAAGCCCCGCTAAGTAAGTAACTATTTGCCGTCCCCTCAGCCGAAGGCCCGACGAGTAATCCATCACAACAGTCGACCGACGACGACCACGGCGACTCCCCTCACGAAAACATTCGGAAAGTATCGTAACTCGTACTTTCATTCCGCGTATCGCATGGTTATCACGGTTATTACGGTTATCACGGTTATCACGATTATCACGATTATCACGGTTATCACGGTTATCACGATTATCACGGTTATCACGGTTATCACGATTATCACGGTTATCACGGTTATCACGATTATCACGGTTATCACGATTATCACGGTTATCACGGTTATCACGGTTATCACGGTTATCACGATTATCACGGTTATCACGGTTATCACGGTTATCACGATTATCACGGTTATCACGATTATCACAGTTATCACGGTTATCACGATTATCACGGTTATCACGGTTATCACGGTTATCACGGTTATCACGATTATCACGGTTATCACGGTTATCACGCCGCCACGTGAAAATTCAGTCCCGAATGACTCGTTGCTAAAAGGAAAAACAACACCAAGGGACTTCACGTTTCTTTTCTCTGAAGCTTTCAAACGTTCAGACGTTTGTTTTACAGCTTCATTATCGCACCTCGACCCCTGACCCAGGGAATATGGTTGGGAATTCTATTAGATAAAAGAAGAAAAAAAGTCTTTGTTGCACAATCAAAATAATGAGCTATTTAAAGAGATAGCCTACAACATCCTCTACCATGGTTGAAATTGAGGACAGTGATAACTTACAGCAGTCAAGAGAGCAGTGATGATGATGATTAAGCTTGTAGCATAAATAAATGCTTAGGCTGTAATTTTTTGTTGAAAAGTTGTTTTCAGTGTTTACAGAACAGAGCAGTGCTTAAAGAGATTTATTTCAGTGTGTTTAAAGAACAGACATTCAGTTAGTGCTTAAAGAGATGTCAGTTGATTTCATTGTGTTTAAAGGAGTCTGACAGACTTTCATGCTTAAAGAGCAGTCATTTGATTTTGCATTTGTTTATTTTGTTTTGCACACAATCATTTGTTCGTTCATCTTTATTTATGAATAAATGTCGTTTTGCTAATATAAGTTATCCATGTATCCCTTTTTCATCCATCCTGTGGGACGGGTCGTGA
>NW_027662900.1:0-5000 GCF_963989245.1 Nansenia antarctica
AGAGAGAGAGAGAGAGAGAGAGAGAGAGAGAGAGAGAGAGAGAGAGAGAGAGAGAGAGAGAGAGAGAGAGAGAGAGAGAGAGAGAGAGAGAGAGAGAGAGAGAGAGAGAGAGAGAGAGAGAGAGAGCTCTAAATCATCTGTGCTGGGCTTTGGTCCCCTGTCAAGTGCTTCCCATCATCATGACATTTAAACCATTCATTAATTACCCCGCTACGTGATGAGCTTTCACTACTGCACACACACACACACACACACACACACACACACACACACACACACACACACACACACACACACACACACACACACACTCTCCCTCCTCCCTCCGAAATAAATAAATAAATAACAGGGACCTGTCATCCCTCCCTGTGTCTGATCATTGTGAAGAAGCGGCCATTAGATCATTTATGGTGTATTATAGAGTTGTGGCATTATGCTGGAATACCTATCATAAATGTAAATGTACTTGTACTCCCTAGCTCCCTCCCTCCCTCCCTCCCTCCCTCCCTCCCTCCCAGTCTCTCTGTTAGGCCACAGTCTTTTAGACGATGAGATGAGTGAGTTCAGTTATTCACAGTAAGTAATTATTTAACAATACTTATTTTACAGACTTTGGAAGAGTACTGTAAGTACTTTTGTTATAATATTATTGTATTTGTTATTTTATTTATATATTTGATTAATTTTATTTTATTTGTTATATTTATTGAGTGGCATCCGCATAGTTGTAGTAGGCAATTTGACCCTTTATGAAAGTTTACCATTCAATAAGTTTCTCATAATATAAAGATGCCTGAACCCAAAGCTAAGGCTGAGCTTGTGTTGTTAGCAGGCAGAGTGTGTGTGTGTGTGTATGTGTGTTTGTGTGTGTGTGTGTGTGTGTGTGTGTGTGTGTGTGTGTGTGTGTGTGTGTGTGAGAGTGTGTGTGAGTGTGTGTGAGTGTGAGTGTGTGTGTGTGAGTGTGTGAGTGAGTGAGTGAGTGAGTGTGTGTGTGTGTGTGTGTGTGTGTGTGTGTGTGGTGTGTGTGTGTGTGTGTGTGTGTGTGTGTGTGTGTGTGTGTGTGGTGTGTGTGTGTGTGTGTGGTGTGTGTGTGTGAGTGAGAGAGACAGGTTGGTGCCCCAGCCTGTGCCCTTGCCCATTGTAGTGTCTCTGTGTGTGTTTATGAGTGTGTGTGTGTGTGTGTGTGTGTGCCTCCACATCTCACAGAGAGTGTGGACACACACACACACACACACACGCACGCACGCACGCACACACACACGCACGCACGCACGCACGCACGCACGCACGCACGCACGCACGCACGCACGCACGCACGCACGCACACACACACACACACACACACACACACACACACACACACACACACACACACCCCACGCCCCCCCCACACACAGCTCAAGGAATTGATGACTAAAAATAGAAAGGGATAGATTTCCTCCTGGGGGATGACATCCCATTTGTTTTCATTTTGCAGATGGTCGTTCCCCCCAGATTACACGCTCCCTCTCTCGCTCTCTTCCTCCCCCTCCTCCCCCCCTCTCCCCCTCTCTCCCCCCTCAGGGCGAGAGCCTCATCCACCTCAGCCAGCCTCTCCTAATACACCCCCTATTACTCCCTAATGGATAGAGGACAAAAACAATGACCTACTAAAGACCAGACAGAGAATTCACCTGTGATTTATGTATTTACCGTCCGGACAGCCTCCCCCGCACCCCCTCACTCCCTCACTCCCCCCCCCCCTTTCTCCCTCTTGTTTTGGAACCACACTGTATGTCTATTCTCGTCTTGATGTATTGAATTTTTTCGATGCTGTATGTAAAGCACTTTGACTTGCCCCTGTTGTATGAAATGTGCTGTACAGATAAACTTGCCTTGCCTGATGTTGGAGGTTTGGTTAGGGGGCGGGGATGGCGGTGGAGATCGAACTTTCGAAAAAGGTTGAGACCTATTTTTTTTTTTTAAATACTCCTTGTGTTTTTGAAACACGTCACTCACAAGTCTGATGTGTTTGAGGACTCAGAGACAGAGGATGTTGACACTTAATCAGCCGTGAGGGGTCATTATGACCCCTGTGAGTAAAATAAATGTTTATATCTTTGCACTCGATCAAATTTCAGTACCCTCCTTTCATGACTTTTCCTAGATATGTGCGTTCTACCACCCAGTATCATTATCATTATCATTTTCATAATCACATCAGGATAAGCTAGTATGAAGCTATTTTGCAGTTTTTCTGTGTAGGAAGCAGGCTAATATACAAGAGGCCAACTAGTGGTCGTTGTGTGTAAATAGCAGCTTAGCATTGTAAAGAGGGCGGCTCTTTTAGTATGTAAAAAGGCACGGCTGTTCTGGTGTTCAAAGATAGTGCGAGTTGCACCACACCACATTAGTTTACTCTTCAGCTTCTGATCAGCCAGAGGAGGACGGGTCTGCCTGGAGTCTGGTTCCTCTCAAGGTTTCTTCCTCTGAGGGGGTTTTTCCTTGCCACTGTGTTCGATATTTTTCTACCCTTTTTTCCTTGCCGTACTCCTGGGGGGTCTATGGTTTGGTGTTACATCATATTGTTTGTCTTGTATTTATTGTTTACATTGTTTAGTATTATTTTGCTGTGAAGCACTTTCTGACATTTGTCTATGTAAAAAAACGCTATACAAACAAAAAGTATTGGTTGATCATAAAATGGAGTCATATTTGCAGTTTATTTAACTTGTATAAGTAGTAGCCTTCAGGAAGAGTCCAGACCACAATATCTTTCAAAATTCAAAGCGTCAAGAAAAGCTGATTAGTTGGGATCCCTTGGTGTTTATTCACTGTTGTGTCCAGCCGTGGACAGGAGAGGCTGGTGGAGGTAGAAATCAGAGGACGGGCTCATTGTAATGCATGGAACGGAAAAACACATGTTTGACAACATTCCTCATTCTGTACCATGCATTGCAATGAGCCCGTCCTCCGATTTCTACCTCCGCCAGCCTCCCTTCACGTACTTCACAGCAGGTCTTTCAGTGTAATGGCTGCAAGGCCATAAAACTTCAAAAACTGCATACCCTTTTGCATACTCTCTCTCTCTCTCTTTTGATCTCTCTCTCACTTTCTTTCTTTCTTTCTCTCTCTCTGACTCTCTCTCTCTCCCCCCCTCCCTCCCTCCCTCCCTCCCCTCCCCCTCCTCCCTCCTCCCTCCCCCTCCTCCCTCCCTCCTCCCCCTCTCTCTGCATGGCTGAGCGGGTTCTCTCTGAGGGCAGACACCTGCCCCGGTCCAGGCGATCGATACGAGGCCCGCGCCTCCAGGAGAGACGTGTCACCAAGCAGACCGGATCCACACAGCCTGGCGCTGCTAGACAATCACTCACACTCATACACACACGCACACACACACACACACACACACACACACACACACACACATATACATGCACACACACACACACACACACACACACACATACATGCACACACACACACACATGCACACACACACACACACATATACATGCACACACACACACACACACACACACGCATGTGCATGCACAATTGCAAGTACACACATAAGCGCGCATGCACACACACACACACACACACACGCACACGCACGCACGCACACACAGACACACAGACACACACAAAGACACAGACACATAGGCATGCACAATTGCAGGCATACACATGCATGCACAGGCACACACACACACACACACACACACACACACACATAAGCACAAGTGTATATACACATGCACACGCACATGCACGCACACACACACACGCACACACACACACAGACACATACACACACACACACACACACACGCACACACACACACACACACACACACACACACATAAGCACAAGTGTACATACACATGCACACGCACACGCACATGCACGCACACACACACGCACACACACACACACACACACAGACACACACACAGACACATACACAAACACACACACAGACACACACACAGACACATACACACACACACACACACACACACACACACACACGCACACACACACACACACACACACACACACACACGCACAGACACACACACAGACACACACAGACACATACACACACGCACACACACAGTCACCCAGCTCTTATCAATCTTTAACCAGGCAATTTCTCCTAATGCCACGCCGGGTTGAGCAAAACAAGCAAGAGAGAGAGAAAAAAAAGATGAATAAAAGACTTGTGTATAAATAATCCATGGTGAGCATGATGTTGGGCCCAGGATTGTTTTAGCTTTATTTATTGGTTGGGCCGAGTTGACCAGTTAGCGGGCTAGGCTATCCCGCGAGAAGAATCCGTTCGCTAGCACTTTTTAATAACGGCACCCTTCCCCCGTCCTTCCCCACATTAAAGAACGTTTTTTAATTAAATCTCTTCCAATTTAAAACGAGTCTGCACATCTTATCCCTAATAGACATCAGAGGTTCCTTAAAGGACAGCTAGAGGGGACGGCGGTGTTGACAGTCACGCTGAAACGTTTAGAGACTTTTACTTCGAGGAATTCTTGAAATCTCATTCGCAGTCTTGTATGGAATAGAGCCGGGGTCTTTTGTGACATCATCATGACCAGAACATTCTCTGTGTTCGACAGTGAGGCGACCTTAACTCACTTGTGACAGCAGCTCGTGACGTTAGAATTATAAGGTTCTATCTCCATTTTTGGTCAACATTGAGGTTTTTTACATAATCTGTGTTAGGTCCATTAGGTGTTTATTAATGCCTGTGTGGTGTTATTTTTAAAATGTTGACATTTTTGAGTTAGTAATTCATAAAATACAAAGGTTCCATGTCACAAAACATAATGGAATGTAAAAACGTTGACGCTCAATATCTCTGAACTGCCCTAAACGGAGATAGAACCTTATCATTCTAACCTCACGATTTAAATGTTGTTGGAAATCAATGGCACACTCTCTAGTCAAGCCAAAATTCACCGGAGTGCACACTGGGTTCAACGTCATAAAGGGACAAAGTATT
>NW_027662899.1:10000-18212 GCF_963989245.1 Nansenia antarctica
CTCATGTCTCATGTCTCCTACAGAGAACTGGCCACAGCGTCACACCCACAGCACACCTGATTAGCATTGATTGAGTAGTGTTAGGCAGGTGACGCTGATAGCATTAGCGCGTTGTCTCTCTCTCTCTCTCTCTCTCTGTCTCTCTCTCTCTCTGTCTCTCTCTCTCTCTCTCTCTCTCTCTCTCTCTCTCTCTCTCTCTCTCTCTCTCTCTCTCTCTCTCTCTCCCCCCTGGCTCAAGGCCTGGTGCGTCAGCGTCGGGTCAGAGCAAGCAGCACACTCCTCTCTGAAGTCTGCGTATCGTCAGAAGGTCAATGCTCCTGAGAGAACTAACCTCTTGTCCTCAAACCGTTTACCTCTTTCCCTTCACACTCCATGTATGAAGCGCCTGGGAACCGTCACCTTAGAAGCACATGTTTGCACGCCGGGGGGGGTGAAGGGCGCTGTTTTTTTTTTTTCTTCTGTTACCCCTCTCTACGAACTCTTCTGGGAAAAGTGTGAGGCATTCTGAGTGATCTATGCTTTAGGGGGGGTGACCGCTATCTGAACTTCAACTCCACGTTCACTTTCTCTCTCCTCTCCTCTCTTTGGCTGAGTGATGAGTCAGCAGGTTTGAGATTCCTCTGCCTGCGTTGGCTCGATACACACCAAAAGCCCAGCCCACACACACAACCCAGGCTCCTTCCCTGATTGGCCTGTTCCTGTGGGGGGGCCCGTGGGGGTTGTCATACGTTTCCACACGGTCAGCACTTCTCCTGTTTAGTCCAGGTGGTCGCAGACAGACGAACAGACAGTTCCACATTTCCCTCCAACCCTATCCCTGGGCACTAACCTGGGGAATTGGGAGTGGAAATGAAGTTCAAGGCTTTCTATCTGGAGGGAGGACAAGAAACAAGACCCCCCTCTTCCTCTTGGAAAGCCGCATCCTCCGATACACACACACACACACACACACACACACACACACACACATACAGACACACACTTTCCGAGATTGCATGAACGCCACATCGAGGCTGTAGTAATCTGATCTCCATATTTACTGCAGAGAGCTGGTATCAGGTAGAACCCACTTACACATTATACCACCGTGGAACCTGAGCTGTGAGTACTAGCCATTGCTGGGATGGTGGAGCTGTAAAGAGGCATCTAGTACAGGGGGTGCATTGTGCGTGTGTGTGCGTGTGTGTGTGTGTGTGTAGTTTCCAGTGCTATGTGTACCACATGTGGTCTGAACTGAGTGCAACCTGGCCCTGTGGCCTTTGCAGGTCTAAAGTGATCTTCTCAGCTCTTAAATCTGGACGGAGCATGTTGACTGTGTGATTAGTTACAGCAGCGCGAGTGGTTTACATTACATAGCACACACACGCACGCACGCACGCACACACACACACACACAATATTGAGAATTTGCCAGAGCAATGACTCTCACTGTTACTTTCTTGATATGGATTTCAATATATTCATGTTGGGAATGATGAAGGAAGAAAACAAGAGGGTACAATAATCATTTAAAAGCAGGAATGCTTCAATTAGTCTGTATCAGGTTTGTATCTTTTCTCCATGACAAGTCATTGTAAACAAAACAAAAATGTCCCTCCCTTTCATGGGAGAGAGAGCTTAGAGTTTCAGCGTTGGAGAGTTTGTTTCAACTTTGTTTGGGAAACAGCCTTTCAACAGCATTGTGTGTGGAGGCAGGCGATAGAATCAGGCTGTGTGAGTGTGATGCTTTCTTTGGTGTCTGCGAGATGGTGAGATCACGTCCTGTGGGCCTTGTTGACGTAGCCTACTGTACTGCACCGACGGACCCTCCAGAGCTGCAGCCATGAAGTCAGCGGGTTTCCATAAATACCGTGGCAACCATCCCAGAGAGAGAGAGGGAGACAGACAGAGAAAGAGAAAAGAGAGAAAGAATGCATGAGAGTGAGTGTGTGGCCAAGCCCCTGATGCTTGTTCTGCCAATGCGGTAAGGGGATATCTTTCTCTCTTTTCTTTTCTTTTTCTTTTTCGCTCTCGTCTTACTTTTTCGGGGGGTGTAACGAAAAGCACATCTGGTTCTGGAGCGAGCGGCAGTAGCGGTGGACACAGCGTGTAGAGAGGCTATTTTTAGTAGCCGTAACTGTCCCCGGCCAGGAACTTCCTTTCGGAGTAAGTATGGAGCCCTTTAGCTCAGGCCTTCCCCTCAGCCAGGAGACGCGTTAAACGCTCTTTAATCAGACCCAGAAGAACGTCCCGGCTTTCTCAGGCACAGCTGACTCCACTCATCCCCGCGGTCCCGGCCCTCAGCGCTTCCCAGTATCCCCTCTGCTGATTCGTCCAAACGTGGAGGGCGGCGGTTCAGGGAATGCACTTCTCTTCACTTCTGTTCCTCTTTTTTTTTTTTTTTTTACGTTACCTCTTTGAAGTGAATGGCCGCCAGCCAAGCAGTCATTACGGGGGAGGGGAGGGGGGGCGGGGGTGCTTGTGTGTTCACTTGCCCGGCAGGTATTCTCTCTGACACACTTCAAGGGGAGTTACGCCGCCGCTGTGGATGTGTGAACAAGGCCTTGTGTGTGTGTGTGTGTGTGTGTGTGTGTGTGTGTGTGTCTTCATTAGTCGGCTTTCCTAAAGTCAGGCCGTAACCAGATCCCCGGTTGACCCTTGACCCCCCTGACTCCACAACGCCAGGCATGCTGAGTCTACATCCTCTGTGAGGTGACGACGCAAACACGATTTCCAGCCGTTTTCTCCCCATTAGGAGAAGAGAGTTAAGTCTGGTTTAGGAATCCAGGGATTTGCAGTGACCAGAACCTTTTTCCCATTGGCAGGATCTGTTCTAATGGGAGCCGTGCCCTGGCCAGTATTCGGCTCCCACGCTGTTGGTGAGATTAGCTCTTGTGGATCATTTATTTTGCTTCCGCTGCAATGTCCTTCCAATGACACAGTCCTCCAACAAACCCGCCTCACTCCGAAATGGCTTTCCGATAAAACGACCTTGTATTAAAAGTGTTGGCCTTCCCAATGAAATGGCTTTTTGACTGAAATGGCCTTCCAATTGAATGGCCTCGCTTTGAAACTACCTACCTCTAATAAATGTTGAAATCGTATTTCAGTTTCCTTATCTTATAAGAAGCCCTGAATAGAAGCCCTGAATAAACAACGTTTTGTGGCGTGTACACTCACCGGCCATTTCATTAGGTACACCTTTTCAACTGCTCATTAACGCAAATATCGAATCAGCCAATCACATGGCAGCAACTCAATGCATTTAGGCATGACGACATGGTCAAGACGACCTGCTGAAGTTCAAACCAAGCGTCAGAATGGGAAAGAAAGGGGTTTTAAGTGACTTTGAACGTGGCATGGGTGTTGGTGCCAGACGGGCTGTTTTGAGTATTTCAGAAAGTGCTGATCAACTAGGATTTTCCCGCACAACTGTCTCTAGGGTTTACAGAGAATGGTCAGAAAAAGAGAAAATATCTAGTGATCAGCAGCTTTCTGGGCGAAAATGATCTTCAGCAACTATGGGATGCTATAATGTCAATATGGACCAAAATCTCTGAGGAATGTTTCCAGCACCTTGTTGAATCTATGCCACGAAGAATCAAGGCAGTGCTGAAGGCAAAAGAGGGGGTCCAACCCGGTACTAGCAAAGCCTGCCTAATGAAGTGGCCGGTGAGTATATATCACAATCTTAGAGAATGTCTTAAACATGTCCGGTCTGTGTTCTCTTTCCTTGCACCCATCAAAGGCACGATGAATCCATTCATTACGGGAGAATTCATTTCTGGTTCTGTTTTGGTTTCGGACTGAGGCAGGGAGAGTAGGACCCTGACCCACATACAACACGGGCCCCCCTTGTGAAGGGCCTCTGTTCTCTCATGCCAGGCTTGCTTCTACGGTCGTGCCGGGGTAACCCTTTCAAGGCCAGGGGTTCTGGGCTGTCGGTGGGTGGTCAGCAGGGGCAGAAGCTTCTTCTCCCTCACTGGGTCCATTGAGGGGAAGGGGGACATGTGATAATGAAGTGTCAGGGGCCGGATGGGTGATGGTAATTGGGTTGTACGGGTGAAGCAGGGCTAGCCTGTGGCCTGTGGCCTGGAATCTGGACACGTGGTTCCTCTCAGTACAGTGTTGTTGTTGCTGGGCCTGAGATGACCCCAGGGACAGGGACTGGGACTGGGCTATCGATAGTTAATGCTCATCTTAGGACACGCATCTAGGTCAATGTACACACTGCGCTGGGTGTGTGTGTGTGTGTGTGTGTGTGTGTGTGTGTGTTGGGGGATGCAGTTTTCCAACAGGAAGAGGGGGGGTCTGGTTTCTGCATGTGTGTGTGTGTATGTGTGTGTGTGTGTGTGTGTGTGTGTGTGTGTGTGTGTGTGTGTGTGCATGTGTCCTATGCTATCTATGTTCAATATCTAACAGCCATGATAAATCCTAAGGAAAACACCAACATCCACCTGCTGTTTCGTACCCTGTCCACCCGCTGCTTACAGCTATAGTCCCAGGGGGCCTACGCCGTCAACCTCTGCCCCCTGGCCCCGCGCAGTTGCCTTGACGGGCAGTGTTGGTGTTGACAGGAAGTGACATTGCCCTGTGTGTGACCCCAGTGTCACCCTGGGGGTCATTGGTTTAGTCGACCAGGGAACAGTCAAGGAGGGTGGTGTGACTCACTGTGGCCATGTCTGACCCTGAGCCTGACCTTCCAGCCCAGCAGAGGCAGAGGCAGTAGGCCTTCATAACCCTCGGGGTCAGCAGTCAGTCAGTCAGTCAGTCAGTCAGTCAGGACTGTGCAGGACTGTCAGTAGGAGGGCAGGGTTCCCACGGGTCCTTGAAATCCGTGAAAGTTTATGAACTTGAGAGAAAAAAAATCAAGGTCTTAAAAGTTTTGGAAAATAGACATGGGTCATTGAAAGTGCTTGAATTCCCGTCTCTCTCTCTCTCTCTAAAAAAAATTAATATATATTCAAAAATGTTTTACTTAGCTCCTCCTCTCTGTATTTCTTGACTTTACACATATTTCACGATATATTGTTTTGCTGTGCTGTGGTAGAGAAGGCAAGAGACCATCTAGTGTTCACACATTCAAGCCTCTCTTTTTAATTGTTGTCTGTGAGCGGATAGTTCCTATTATATAAGTAGTCTGTCTCAGACTATGCCGTGTTGGGTCCTTGAATTTGAGGGAATCGAGTCTTGAAAGTCCTTGAAAGGTGCTTGAATCTGATGTTTCAGAAGTAGTGGGAACCCTGGGAGGGTTTCTGCATTGAGTGGACAAACATTGTGGGAAAAAACTAAGTTTGTAGAGCTTCCTCTGACACAGATGAAGCTAAATCCTGGGACCTAGACTCAATCAGTTTCAAAGGAGACCCGTTATTGTAGATGTGTTTTACTCTAGGATTCAGCTTAGTCTATGCAATAACTAAGTTTCAAGTTTATTGTTACGTCACATTACAAGAGTGTAAGAGAGTAAAATTCGTAGGCTTCGGTTCCTGACCTTGCAATAGGCATAATACAAGATCAAAGTGGCAATAGTACAGGTAAGACAGGATACATTAGTGGTGCAACTAGTAATAATAGAATAGTTCAGTAGTAAAGTGGCTGAGCTTAAGGTTTTCATAGCCCGTATACATGGGGTGTGCTCGGGGATATCAATTGTCTACAGTAGGCTTGTTCATGAGCCTGATCGCCTGGGGGAAGTAGCTGTTGGTTAGCCTCTGAGGTTTGGCCCTGAGGCTCCAGAAGAGGGCCTCGCCTTTTGGACGGCATCGGTGTGAACAGGCTGTGGTTGGGGTGGCTGGGATCTTTGATGATCCTCCGGGCTTTGATGACACACCGTTTGACCTTTTATGTTTTTTTTTTGCATGTGTTTTAACGTTAAACTGGATGTTATGGTCAACTTCTGCATGGCTGAAAGACATTCTGTCACTGTGCGGCAGAAAACTGACCCCCGACTTAACACACGCGAACCATGCCGATGCCAGTCTATTTATGTACATATTTACTGTAAGTAAGTGTAAGTGTATCCATTAACGGCCGTGTGAGCTGACCTGAGATCGTCTATTAAGAGAGGGTTCTCCTGTTCTCTACTCGCTCGTCAGCTGACTCTTTAAACCTGGGGTCAGTTGCAGAGACTTGGGGGGGTGTCCTGTTTCGCCCTGACTATGCGCGTTCACTGTTCTTCATTCCACGAATACAGCCCATTCCATTCCATGCCATTCCATTCCATGCCAGGCCGAGGGCAGGAATTTCTGGCAACCTATTCCACACATGCTATGGGCCGTCCGGCGCAGGTGCATTATATTCAGTCTAGTCATTGGGTTTTTTTCCGTCACGGTTTCACAGCCGAAACGTCTACGATTGCTTCGACGTTATATAACACGGAAAATGTGATTCTGCCCCTCATCTCTGTAATCGTTTCCTCTAATGCTCTTCTCTGGATTCTCAAGTTCATTACCCAGTAGCATCTCGCCCGTACGCAGTACGCACGTGTTCTCTGGTGCAGGACATGGATGTCCATTCTGCTGCAGTGTCATTCAGACCTCCGATGTTTGACTGCAGCGGTAAGGGATTTCTGTGTTCTGTCCATTTTCTCTCTCCGTCCTCCATTTTCTGCTGCATTGTCTGGCGGTGTTGCTATTGTCTCCTCTGCAGTGTCTGCGTGTGATTCGTGTGTGTCTCTCTCTCTCTCTCTCTCTCCGCAGTGTTCATGACTCCGGTATTCTGTGTTATGACGGCGAGGTGGTGTTTTTTGGGCAGAGGCTCGCAGGCTCAGGCACGGAAACTCACTGGGGGGGAATCAAGGCCCCATGAATAATTCGGTTTTATGTGCTGCTCTGTCTCTCTGTCTGTCTTTCTCTTTCACTCTCTCTTTCTCTCTGTCTTTCTCTTTCACTCTCTCTCTCTCTCTTTTTCTCTCTCTTTCTCTTTCTCTCTCTTTTTCTCTCTCTCTCTCTCTCTCTCTCTCTCTCTCTCTCTCTCTCTCTCTCTCTCTCTCTCTCTATTTCTTCATTGTTGCTATGTCATGGACTGATTTCTCTCCACCAGTGAGACACTGCTGGTGTCTGGGGATAGGGCGGGCGGGCGGGCGGGCGGGCTGCCGCATATGGCTGTAACCCTGGCAACCACAGTCTCACCTACCATGGCACTGCCCTCCTCTGCCCGTTATCCCTCTGTGGACCGAAAGCTCTGTCATCCTCCCCCCGCCACATTCAGTCATCTCTCCCCTCCTCCTCTAGTCAGATTCCTCATTACCTTTCGTGCCACTTTAGAGAGAGGCGTGGCTATAATCACGATCGGCCAGGGGGCCAATCACAGACAAGGCATGCCATGCCTGCTCTCTCTGGGAGGACGATGGTTACACAGTGACTCTCTGACTGCTCCAGCTGACCTCTGATAGGCCAGGAGGGTTATTGTTCGTGACGGTGCCTATTTCTATCCAATGGACCTATCGCTAAGCCACGGCCCCTTTGAAAACTCGGACAAACAAACAACGCTCGCTCAAATTCTTCACTGACAGTTACTGACTGTCCCACCGTGACTGAATGACATTCAATGACTTACAATGGTGGGGGTTCAAATTTCTGATTTACCACAGCAAGTAATAGACATGTTTTTGAAAGCTTTTCACCATCAGATATTAGCGAGTTGTTTGTCCGAGTTTTCTGCCTGTAGTGACTTTTGCTGTGATATGATTGGACAATTTCTATTTTGGGGTGTGGCTTAGCAATAGGTCTATTCCTTTCAAGTCAACATGGGTGGATAGGCGATAAACTGGGTTCGGGCCCGGGGACTGGAATTCAAAATGGAAGTCTAGAAATATCCACCATTGTGCTGGACATTCTATTTACACTCCCCACCCCTCCCCTGTGTGCTGATCTGAACCCTGTCCCAGGGGACATTGTGCTGGACTATTATGGGATAGAAGTGACCTCTTCCTCTAGGGACAGGCGGTATGGGTTCCCCCGGGAGACATCTTGTACTAATCACACGTTTACACGTCCTCACAACATCTCTCCATCTCTCTCTCCTGGGGCGACGCCTCAGGACTGTTTGTATGTGGGCCATCGCAGGTTTTAGAGATCATGATCTGTGTGTGTGTGTGTGTGTGTGTTTGTGTGTGTGTGTGTCTGTGTGTGTGTGCGTGTGTGTGTGTGTCTGTGTGTGTGTGTCTGTGTGTGTGTCTGTGTCTGTGTGTGTGTCTGTGTGTGTGTGCGTGCGTGCGTACATGCGTGCATGC
>NW_027662898.1:0-45000 GCF_963989245.1 Nansenia antarctica
GTGAGATGATAGGCCTACGTTGCAACTTTACAGTTTTGGTAACTGTTTTTTGTTTCTCTACTGTAACATAATATAACATTGTTATTATTATTATTATTATTAAATACAATGTACAATACAAATACAACAATTGGGGGTCCCTCAAAAAAAATGCTGACCAAGGGGCCCTGTTGATGGGGCCCAATTTTCTTTTAGACTCTGTATGGCTACTGTATTTGTTTATTAAGACTTACATAAATATGATGTATTGTCTGAATTTGTCTTGTTTTATCAAATGTTACAATTATTTTTATTTCTTGTGCTGGTTTATTATGAACAACATGTAAAATTGCAGGAAACTATCACAAATAATTGTGTGGGGAGAGAGGGGCACAGTTTTGGGGTTTTGAGGGGCACAGAGGGGCACACGTGCACAGTTTTGGGTCGCTCCACCGCCAAAAAAATCTCAATCCAAACTTTTGGTGAAACTAAGCAGCCCTTAAGGCTTTATTGAAACGATGTTTAACTTATGATTTACTAGCACTGGCGCCCCCACCCCGCCTTGGGCCCGTGGTGGTCGTGGTCCCGAGGAGTGGGGCCCCTACTGCGAGGGGTGTCCCTTATTTCTCTGACTGAAAGGTGGCAACCCTAGCTACAGCCAGCCTTGTCTCTGCCTGCGACACGAGCAGCACACAGACAAAATAGGCAAAATGAAACGCACACGCGCTGCTGAGGTTGACGCTTGCGGTGTATTTTCACAGTAAGCCTACACACAAGCATAGCCTAAAGCTAAACACAGACAGACAGACAGACAGACAGATACACACACACACACACACACACACCTATTGTATTATGTGTTATTTTCATACAATACATTATAGTAGTGAATATTAAAACAAGTCATATACATTCTCACACTCTCAGTATTAATTACACCTGAGGTAGGTGACCAGGGGCACCCTATAATACATGATAGATGATGCTTGAGTCCATCCATTCATTCATTGTAGTTAATTCATTGTATAATAGTATAATAGTTATATAATTGCACTTCTGGTTAGATGCAAAACTGCATTTCGTTGTCTAGCACTTGTACTTTGCCATGACAATAAAGTTGAATCTAATCTAAACTAATTGAATTGTACAGTTGTGAAAAGGAGGGAGCCTGCTACCTAGTGGTACAAAAGGGATATTACTGGCCTACATTTCAAGGCTGAACCTACAGTCTGTCGCCTTCTAAATAGTAAACACTGTGTTAGAACATTGTCATTCATATGATATTTGATTTGAATGTGTTCAATACGTAAATGATTTCTTATATGTCCATAATCTACATTCTCCCTTTGTGTTGTTATTATCTTCCCAATATGTTTCATCCTATTTTGGTGTGTGTTTGTGTGTGTGTGTGTGTGTGTGTGTGTGTGTGTGTGTGTGTGTGTGTGTGTGTGTGTGCGTGCATGTCTGTGTGTGTGTGTGTGTGTGTCTGTGTTTGTGTCTGTGTCTGTGTCTGTGTCTGTGTGTGTGTGTGTGTGTGTGTCTGTGTCTGTGTCTGTGTCTGTGTTTAGCTTTAGGTTATGCTTTTGTGTAGGCTTCGGTTATAACTATAGGCTAAACATAAATTGACATAAAAACATAAATGTCCCATTTTGTATTAAAATTAGTAAGCCATTATCATAGGAGAGGTTATTCTCCTTGCTGGTAACAGGTTGGGCCTCACGACCAAGGGTCCACTCTCATCTTTTGGTGACTAAATAATAGGTGTAATTCACCCATTCAAACGAGTGGTACTCCATGTAGGACTGCGCACAGCTGGAGCAAGCGCAGCACCAGTCGGTCGTAGACTGGTAAGGTCTGCACATCAAAACTGAAGCGGTAACTCTTACTTACTGGTCAGCGTCAGGATCTCGGGCTGTGAGCCCAGCCGGGTCTCCCAGGCCTTGAGGGCGGCTGGGGTAAGTTTGGCTGCAGCGGGACCACCGTTGGCGGGAGATGAGACGGGCGCAACGGGTCCACGACCACGGTTAGTCAAAGCAACGGCTGTTGCAGTCCTCATGTTCGGGCCTTGGGCTTGGGCAAGTTGCTCGGGCGTGATTCTTTACAAGCCCCAAATACAGTAGTCGAAATTGTCAGAGAGAGGTCAGGGGTCATCAAAACTAGCCTGAATCTTCATCTTCATGTCTGACTGCAGGTAGGAATCAATGTCCGTGATTATGTCCATGTCTAACGTGTTTATTTACGCTTTTACAGGCCTGATGAGGTTTGGTGCGCCTATTTTTTGGGCAACAATAAGTAGCATAGGCAAAGGCCTATTAATAGGCTATGCTTATTATTACCTTCATTGTAACACCAGCCACATAGTCATAGAGTGTGTGCTGTGTGAAGAAACACTATTCAGTAGCGGAATAGGGTGACAAATATGATTTGTCATACATTGTTCCACTTTGGCAGACAACATTCGGACTATATCAATCGTTGTGTTGACGACAGCAAATATTTTCAAGTCAAGACTAAAAACACTTTTTAATATTGCCTTTAAAATGACTATTATTTTCTAAATGTATCTTTTAATGTTAGTTGATGAATCTATATCTGTATATATTGTATATTATTTATATATGTATTTACTTGTTTGAATCTTATAGTCATTCTTATATTATTTTGTTACTTTGTTCTACGCCCCTAAGATTGTATATTCTTGTTTTATTATGTAGTTAATATTATTGCTGTATTGTGTGTTTTATTGATGACTATTGTTCTATTATACAGGTTCGTTACAATATTACCGGTATTGCTATTGTGTGTTTTATTGATGACTATTGTTCTATTATTATCTATTATTGTGTATGGTGTCTGGATACGTTAAAGCACTTTGACCTGCAACGTTTGCAGGAAAGGTGTTATTATACAAACAAACGTTATTATTATTATTATCACAATCCCCTCCCCTGTCCTGACCGCCAGTAACCCCTCTGACGTCACAGCTGCCTCAAGCACGCGCCACCTCCAGCGGTCCAATCGCAGACGAGAGGGACTGTCTTGACAACGTCAACCATCACTTCCGGGGCTGATAACGATGCCCCGCATTACATATTTCTCTACTAAAACATTGGCATGGTTTAATAAACAGATGAGCCCCTCAATCACAAGCCTTACAAGCTCATAGGCCATAAGTTCTGGTTCCGTGTGTGGCTCTGGACCGGCAAGAGAGACGAATTTAGCTGCTGAGAAAAGGTGAGAGATTCACATTGTGTGTCTGGGAGGCTTTTTTTTGCAGATGTGCTGCGATGGTGGGTGCGGGCTGCGTTCGTCAACTCGCTCTGGGAAATCCGACCGGCACTCGCGGAACGCCTCTCGTCCAATCAAACGACTCGCTCCCTTTATGACGTCGGACCCTAGCGAGCGTTCCGGCGCTCTCAGGGCGAGTTTACGAACGCTACCCGGGATGTTGTTAGCCAGTCAGTAAGCTAACGAAGCTATATTTTTTAGGATGTTATTGTTTTTTAATTCGACATTGTTCGATGTTTTGCTTAGCTTAGGCAACTGGGTAAAGATTGCATAGCTTATTTCCTTAGTTATGCGAACGTTATATGAATGACTATTTAGCCGTTTTAACTGGCTGCAGTGATTTTTGGAGTGATGCTAGGCGGCTAGCTAGCTTGTTGTAGCCATCGTGGGCCTGGGTGTGTGTGGGTGTGTGTGTGTGTGTGTGTGTGTGTGTGTGTGTGTGTGTGTGTGTCTGTGTGTCTGTGTGTCTGTGTGTCTGTGTGTCTGTGTCTGTGTGTCTGTGTCTGTGTCTGTGTGTGTGTGTGTCTGTGTGTGTCTGTCTGTGTCTGTGTCTTGTGTGTCTGTGTGTCTGTGTCTGTGTGTGTGTGTGTGTGTGTGTGTGTGTGTGTGTGTGTGTGTGTGTGTGAGTAAGCCAAGTTGGTAACATGGTAGTTTGTATTAACCAAGCTCTGCTTCCAGACATTCGTAAGAGCCAAGAGTCCATGAAAACGTGCTTCTGGTGACAGCTGTGTCTCTTCCCCATCAGCAGCAGCAGACGTTGCACAGCCCCGGTCTCTCTCTCGTCTCCTTGGCTCATGTCGTCTTGTCTCAGTATCTGGTATTCCACCCCTCCTTCAGGAGAGAAGTTTAGATAGTGTAGTGTTTAGATGCCAAGAGTATTATTAACACTGATAAGCTCTGGGGGGAGAAGTGCTTCCTCTTAAGAGACAGGAGATGTTATCAGGCTTGCGAAACCTAGAGATCAGCAAGCCGTTCCAGACGAAAGTCACTGTCTCCTTTTCCCTCTCTGGCAAGGAATGTTGTTGTGTGTGTGTGTGTGTGTGTGTGTGTGTGTGTGTGCGCGTGTGTGTGCGTGTGTGCCGTGGAGGGCAGATGCTGGTATGCAGAGTTCACGTTAAGTCTTTCCGCACACAGTTCTTTTTCAATGGTGATTGAGTGTTTTGTTCTGCTGCTGCTGTAGTGGTGCTTTGACTTTGACATTGCTCTCTGGGTTAGGAACAGTAGGATAGTAGGCTACAAGAAGCATCTTCACGTTGTCTAGTCCAGTGTTTCTCAACCCTCTCCTCGGGGCGCCCCAGCCGCCCCACATATTTGATCTGTTCCACCACCAGATCACCTGATTCAACTAATCAAGTACAAAGCAATTATCTCCCCGAGGAGAGGGTTGAGAACACTACCTACCCATAATTCTCGTCCTGCATCGTAATCTTCGAGTCCTAACTTCCAAGCGTCATGTTTCCATTTTGTCCATTTGCTTAACCAACCTTCAGGCCTGCAGCCAGGCGACAGACGTTATAGCCCAGGGGTCTATCTGGAGATGGAAACCTGACTGGGCACTATATGAGGTGTGAGTGTGTCCTTTCACTTTATGAATACCGTAGTAGTAGGCCTACCTGTATTTCAGGTCTGGAGGCAGCTCTCCAGACGCAGACTGACGGAGACAAATTGGAATGGAGATGTGAGACGTTTGCGTCATTGGCAATGGCTTGTCAGCTTATACATTCTAGAATCTGGTGACTTTTGTGTGCGCCTGTCTGTTTCTACGACAACCTCCATAAAGCAGAAGCCCTGGCCCGCGGTGGGAGAGCGGCTAAAGGTTATGGGTTAGTAGTCTGTCTGGCTTTGCTGAACACACAACCTGCAGGCCTAAGCAAGCATGAGGTTGAGACAGATATTTTTGGGGAACTGTGTGTGTGTGTGTATCTGTCTCTCTGTGTGTCTCTCTGTGTGTCTCTCTGTGTGTCTCTCTGTGTGTCTCTCTGTGTGTGTCTGTGTGTGTGTGTGTGTGTGTGTGTGTCTGTGTGTGTGTGTGTGTGTGTCTGTCTGTGTGTCTGTGTGTGTCTGTGTGTGTCTGTGTGTGGTCTGCACTGCACTGCACTCGGCCTACTTCCTAGTGCCGAATCGCTGGGGAGAAAAATTAGGCCCTAGCCTAGATCGTATTTAGCCTATAAACTGCTGCCTGAAGTCCCAATCGATGCAACATTGCTTTCAAAGTGCCACTATTCCTCTTTCAGAAGTTGAGACATGCAGATAAAGGGTCCACACTTTTCACCCGACACGTACGCAGATAAGCAGCAACAATACGACTGTATGAGGCTGTTATCTCAGTCAATGATAACAATGTATCACGGTACTTACTGCATAGTAAAAGATTGCCGGATAAGATATCCTCATCATAAACGGTAGCACTGTTGGCGCTTTGTCTGTGAGCGGTAGAAGAAAAACAAATGTGATCTAGAGGGAATGTGTTATTGCAGCAGGATCATCCTCATGAAAATGAAACAAACATTTGAACATCAAATATGTGTGTGTGTGGGGGGGCATTGACTAATTGGCCACCCAGAGCTTCTAAATAAACAGGTTCCTGCTCCAGCACAGCTTTGTGTACACACACACACACACACACACACACACACACACAGACACTGTCTCTCTCTCTCTGTCTCTGTCTATCTCTCTCTCTCTCTCTCTCTCTCTCTATCTGTCTATCTCTCTCTCTCTCTCTCTCTCTCTGTCTCTCTCTCTCTCTCCTCTCTCCTCTCTCCCTCTCTCTCTCTCTCTCTCTCTCTCTCTCTCTCTCTCTCTCTCTCTCTCTCTCTCTCTCTCTCTCTCTCTCTCTCTCTCTCTCCCCCCCTCCCTCCCTCCCTCCAGCCCTCCAGCACTGATGTATGTCTCATAGAGTCAGAGTCGGGTCCATCATGGTGGTGGGTTGGGGGACGCAAGCAGCAGATGGAGGCTGTTGTTGCAGAAACCAGCTGGTGTGTCTGTGTCTGTCATTACTGGGGGGTGGGGGGGGCGTGACCGGACAGCAGCAGGATAGTGGTGCAGTGCTGCAGGTTAGTAGAGTCAGGTAGCCCGGCTCCAGGGAGATGCTAGGGTTGGGCCGGTCAATGCCGTCATCAATAATCGGCCTACCTTTGCCCACACATCTAGACTTTGACACGCTGTCCGTCTAGCCAGCCAGATTTAGGTTGAGGATAATATGCTAGGTTGTATCTTACGGGTGATGTGGTTATTGACATTTTGATAGGTCGTCTGTTACCTGCAGGTCATTGGGAAACATGTCCCGTAATCCACCCAGTCAGCCATTTTTCCCCAAAAAATAATTACAGTATGTGTTTTTAGGGCATTTTCTGCTTTATTGGGAGAGAGACAGTTAGAGATTGACAGGAAGGATGGGTGAGAGAGAGAGAGGAGGGATGACATGCAGGAAATGTTGACGACCGGAAAAACCAAGCGGGGGACCCTGCGATTACACGGCTGACTCCTTAGTGTGCTACGCCACCGAGCGCCCCGGCCATTTTCTTTTGTACGATGACAGAGAAGAGAGAGAGAGAGAGCGTTCCTGTCTCCCCTGAGTGATTGGGCCCGGCGACAGCTGCCCCCCCCCTCCGCAGTGAGAGATTCCTCCTGAGGGAGAGGGTTTACTAGCAATCTCACGCTAGCACGCTAACCCCCCCCCCCCCCCCCCTCTGTACAAACTAGACCTCCAAACCTCCGTCAGTGCTGAGGAATGTGTCACCACAGGACTGAGCCACTGTAGCTCAGAGACCGCCGGAAGAGTTCACTGACAGAGTTCACATCGCACATTGACCCTTCTAAGATACGTGTGTGTGTGTGTGTGTGTGTGTGTGTAATATATATATATATATATATATATATATATATATATATATTAGGGCTGCACGATTTGGGGAAAAAATCGAATTGCGATTATTTGGACAGATATCGCGATTGCGATTAATTTGCGATTATTATTTTTTTAAATAGCAAAAAAAAAAAAAAAAAAAAAAGAAGAAGTTTTTGTAAAGTGTGGCCATATATCCGGCTAGGAAGGTCGTATCAACGTGCAGTTTGTTTGTACGTCTTCAGGGGACTTAGAGGCTCCCTCCTCTAGCACCCCCACAGCCCGAGCTACGAGTGAAAGAACTAAACTTACATTGGGTTGCTTTAAAGTTGGGTTGCTTTAAAATCAAGCTTCAGATTAAAACATGTGATGGAGCATTACTAACCTGACTCAGGTGGTTTGTTTCACACAACCATCTAGGAAAGCTTAATTGGAAGCTGTTTGGAAAAGGGCAGGTACTTTCAAAAAATACTTGGCAGGTGATTGGATGAATCTATCTATTTTCAGAGAGCATTACCACATGATACCATCAAACTACTTCTGCTGAAGCCATTATCCACCATGAATGTTGCTATTGCTAGCTACCGAAACGTGGGCGTTTCACGTGCGATGTTGTTGGTGTGCGTTCATTGACGTTGACGTTCATTGACGTTCACGTTCATTGTTGACGTTCATTGTTGACGTTCATTGACGTTGACGTTCATTGACGTTGAATCCGACGCGCTGTATGACGTATCCCATACGGGTAGTGGTGGTCTAGTGAGTTGGACTTGTGATCGGAAGGTTGTGTGAGTTCAAATCCCGCCTGAAACCACACCACTACTAGTGTGCCCTTGAGTAAGGCACTTAGCCCTCAGTTACTCCAGGGGGAATGTCCCTGTAATTCGTAATTGTAAATCGCTTTGGATTAAAAGCGTCTGCTAAATAGCAAAAAAATCAAAAATCAAAAAAAAAAATAATAAAATAAAAATCGCAGGCAAATCGCAGGCTTTGCGATTAGCTAATCGCATAATTTCAAATCGCGATTTCGATTTAAAATCGATTAATCGTGCAGCCCTAGTATCGGCCCCAAAAATCCAGATCGGAGCATCCCTAGTTGTGGTTGAAATGTTCCCACACTTTAGAGGTACGAGGACGGGAAGACATTTCTCTGTTTGTTTTTCCGGAGATGTCACATGTGCCCCGGATGACCGACACTGCGCATGTACATCAAAGACACTGGGAGACGCTAGCCTGTGGCAGCTTCAGGGAAGAAAAACGAATGCTTATCGCTTATAAGGCATTGGCATTGTAAATAAGAATTTTGTTCTTAATTGTCTCGCCTGGTAAAATAAAGGTATAAAAAAATAAAAATAAAAATAATCAGCTCCAAAAAAACATGCAACGACGTCGATTACCAAATATGTCGGCGACGATTTTGGTAATCGACGTCGTCGCGACTAGTCGACTAATCGTGGCAGCCCTAGACTGAATACCTCCATCTCTTCAGGTTACACCTTAACTGCTCCTCCTGAGACATCTTCTGCCCCTCAGCACTACGTCTCCTAAAGACACATGCTTTCACCTCTACTGTGTCCCTAAGAACTTAAATAAAAATAAAATAAAAACTACCGTATTTTCCGCACTATAAGGCGCACCGGATTATAAGGCGCACCTTCAATGAATGGCCTATTTTAGAAATGTTTTCATATATAGGGCGCACCGGATTATAAGGCGCACTGTCGTTTTTTTTTTTTTTGACTGGGGTTCCGTTATGCATCCACTAGATGGAGCTGTGCTAAAGGGAATGTCAACAACACAGTCAGATAAAGTCAAACTTTATTAAGCGTTCTGACAACTCCGTTCACTCCCATGGTAACGTTGTTCAAACGTTAATGTGCATATTAACAATATTAACAATAACATATTAACAATATTAACAATATCTCCCAGCCTTGTTCACTCTTCTCCCAAACGTGGAGGGGAACTTTTCCCTGATTCAGTAAACACGTAGTAAAAGAAACAGTCTGATAGTATTGTCGTTAGGTATACTGTGTCGTCGGAAACGTATCTACTGCCATCGATAATGTTCTCTCTTCTCTTGGGGTTCATAACAACGTAATGATCAGAGTGATCTTAAGTTCAAAATCTAAAGCCTATGATACACGGGCAACTGTGAAGAAAAGGACAGGATGTTATCCTCCGTCTCGTCAGGTTCTCCTCCTTCATTTAAGATGTCTTTGTCTTTGTAGACCTCAAGCTTCACATTCCAAAGGCATGGGTGTTCTACAATGACATGGAGACAGAGGGATGAGATGTTCATTAATTCAATTCAGTCAAACATTCAAACTTTATTTCAGTAAACACGTAGTAAAATAAACAGTCTGATACCACTAAATCAAACGTTAGTGCATAACTCAACATTGTTCAGTTATGTATAACACGTAAAGCTCACTTTTTCAGTTCATTCCTCGTCCACGAATCCCTTGAATTATTCTTCTTCAGTGTCCGAATTGAACAGTTGGGTGAGTACGGCATCCATTCAGAGCACATGATAGCATAACAATAGCATAGCATTCGCGGAGATTCCAAGATGGCGGCCGTCGTTTACTGATTACCGTAATGCTGCAAGCGGTGCGGCTTTGTAGTTTACCAGTCGTACTGAAACATTTTATTATTATTAAAAAAAAAATATTGGTCATGTAATTTTTACATTTTGATCCATATATAAGGCGCTCCGGATTATAAGGCGCACTGTCGTTATTTATTTATTTGTTTGGCTTTTAAGTGCGCCTTATAGTGCGGAAAATACGGTAGGTTTAGGAGAAGGTTTTTCCTGCTATCAATGGCCCCGGGCCTGAGCTGGATTACTCTTCCTGCTACAAATGGTGGACTGATGATTCACATGCTTAGTATTCAAATGTATTGATTGTAAGTCGCTTTGGAATAAGGCGTCTGCTAAATGCCAAAAATTTTAAAAATGTAAATGTAATTGCACAAAGGGTTCACATACTTTCAAGCAACACTGTTTGTCACCACCCAGGTGCTCAGTGACATACCTCAAAACACACAAGACAAACAGAATGAATGACGACACTTTTAATTCAAATAACACCCCTTTAGGGGACAGGTGTAGAATTATTTCTAAAATCCAATAACAAAGTGACTATTATATTAATTGTATTGGTCTGAAAATGTAACTGGAGAAGATGGGGAAATCACCGTGGCTAAAGCACCGTCAAACCCGCTGCCACGGAGAGCCACTGTGATTACCCTCTGTATGTGTGCTACACAGGGAATTCTTGCTGCCGCTATTGCGAGCGCTATCTGTTCCTATTGTGGTGACCTTGTCTGTTATCTTCCACTCCTTTGCAACTTCAACAAACTGCCTAAGGCCGTTGTTAAAGGAGCACAGTCTAATACTGAGCTACTGAGATGCTAACCCGTGGACTCTGGTTGACGCGCCGTGCGTTCTAGTTTAAGGTGTTGCTGTTGGTTATACAAGATCCGTAGTCGTTGGTTTGCTACATAATAAACATTTATTGCGTTACTATGTGCCATCAATGGCTTAATCACTTGTACATAGGGTTGGGTACCGAAAATCGGTACAGGTAGGTACCGGTTACTTTACATTCGGTATGTACCCGTACCGAATCGCAAAGGAGATTTCGGTTCCTCATTTCGGTACTTTTCAAAAAAAAAAAAATCTTCCCCTGGTGTCCGGTGTCATGCAACAGTTAACCACACGTGACTTGAGTCGTGACGTGAGTGACATCGCCTGTTTCCAATTTCCAATCAGTGCGTGCGTGGTAGTGAGGTGAGCATGTGTGTTGAGAAGAAGAAGAGTGAGTTTATAGTAAGTGTAGTAATATAGTTAGTGATTGTATTATTGTATTATTGTATTGATATTATTATTATCATCATAATAATCATAATCATATTATCTAATTTCGCTAGCTAGCCTAGCTACGAGGTCACCGAGAATGCCGAAGACCGCAATGAAGACCGCAATGAAGCGTTCTAAAGTGTGGCTGCATTTCACCCGACTCGATGAAAACAACGCGAAGTGCTCAAAATGTTTTAAATCATTCGTGTGTAAAGCAGGCAACACATCGAACTTGATGAAACACCTGACAACGCACGCGATACATTTAAGGGTAGAAGGGTGCTCCGTGTTTGACAGCTTGCGCAAGTTCACCCGCCCTTCGGCTGAGCAGCAAGCACCTCCGGAGAGGGGGAGGCGGAGATCGCCATTCCCATTGAGGATGATGATGACAGCATTTCCTCAGGTTAGTAATAATGTTTCCGTTTATTTATTTAAAGAGGGGGACAGTGGACATTCCCTATGATTTCTTGTTTTGTTTTATTTAACCAGGAAAGGGACGGGGGATTGAGAGATTAAACATGCAGGTAGGTAGGCCCAGGATGGATGGTGTTAGCTGGACTGGGGGAGGGGGAGTAGGGTGAGGGGTGTGTGGAGGTCAGGCAGACCGTCTGATCCGCACCCAAGCGACCCCAGGTGTCGTTATGTGGTACAGCATTCAAGAGGGTCCTATCCAAGACAGGCAGCAGCAAATATTTAGCTACAGTCAGTAACATTATTTAACCTATGTTTATATTGTTGGCTCAACAATGTAACTGTGGTTGTAGGTGTAACTGTGGTTCTAGGAGTAACTGTGGTTGTAACTGTGGTTGTAGGTGTAACTGTGGTTGTAACTGTGGTTGTAACTGTGGTTGTAGGTGTAACTGTGGTTGTAGGTGTAACTGTGGTTGTAACTGTGGTTGTAGGAGTAACTGTGGTTGTAGGTGTAACTGTGGTTGTAACTGTGGTTGTAGGTGTAACTGTGGTTGTAGGTGTAACTGTGGTTGTAACTGTGGTTGTAGGTGTAACTGTGGTTGTAACTGTGGTTGTAGGAGTAACTGTGGTTGTAACTGTGGTTGTAGGTGTAACTGTGGTTGTAGGTGTAACTGTGGTTGTAGGAGTAATTGTGGTTGTAACTGTGGTTGTAGGTGTAACTGTGGTTGTAGGAGTAACTGTGGTTGTAGGTGTAACTGTGGTTGTAACTGTGGTTGTAGGTGTAACTGTGGTTGTAACTGTGGTTGTAACTGTGGTTGTAGGTGTAACTGTGGTTGTAGGAGTAACTGTGGTTGTAGGTGTAACTGTGGTTGTAACTGTGGTTGTAGGTGTAACTGTGGTTGTAGGTGTAACTGTGGTTGTAGGTGTAACTGTGGTTGTAGGTGTAACTGTGGTTGTAGGTGTAACTGTGGTTGTAACTGTGGTTGTAGGAGTAACTGTGGTTGTAACTGTGGTTGTAGGTGTAACTGTGGTTGTAGGAGTAATTGTGGTTGTAACTGTGGTTGTAGGAGTAACTGTGGTTGTAGGTGTAACTGTGGTTGTAATATATATTAGTATTATTGGAGATTAGAAAGTTAGATATTTTGGACACTGAAAGGATTTCCCAGGGGTGGGGGCTGTAAGTGTACCGTAATCAGGACACCCCCCTGTGGTTCCAAAGCCAATTACAGAAAAAGACGGCCTTCCGTTCACTAGGCACTCGCTTACCTGGGGCTGGGGAAAGGGGGGCGGGTGAGATCAGTGGAGGGGCTAACTTTGTTTGCAATTGTGTGGGTTAGGGTGAGGTGATGGATGGATGGATAGAGGGCTGTATTTTAATCTAACCCCTACGAAAACCCTCTAGAAAGGACCAGGCTCCCCGTTTGGTTTGTGATGGAGGCAGAAAACGTAGGAGGAAGTGAAAGAGGGCAGAAATGGCGGATCGATTCTTGCGGCCGTTTTTTTGTTTTGTTTGTTTGTTAACGAACCCCTGGGATGGAAAGAGCAGGCTGACCTATATCAGGCCCAGGCAGAGGAAGTGGAGAGAGAGAGAGAGAGAGATAGTGCTGACTGAGGGGGATCGGATACGACACACTGGCCATCTTCCCACACCCCCAAGCTCTGATTTATCACCACTAGAAGTGTTGTGTGTATGGGTGTGTGTGTGGGGGGGTGGTAGGTGTGTGTGTGTGTGTGTGTGTGGGTGGTTGTGTGTGTGGGTGGTTGTGTGTGTGTGTGTGTGTGTGTGTGGGGGTGGGTGTGGGTGTGTGTGTGGGTAGTAGGTGGGTGTGTGGGTGTGGGTGTGGGTGTGGGTGGGTGTGTGTGTTTGGCGCTTTTCTGTCTCTGTCGTCACCTTCTCTCCAGACACCCAAGCACTGATTTATCACCACTAGGGGTGTGTGTAGGTGTTTGTGTAGATGTTTGTGTAGGGGTGTGTGTGTGTAATTGCAACTGTGACGCAATTGTGTACACTGAAACAGTAGCAGTTTGTTTTATGCGTGTGTGTGTTTGTGTTGGCGTTTGTGTTGGCGTTATTCCTGTTGCTGACTCAACACCCCCGAGCTGCCTGGTACACACACACACACACACACACACACACACACACACACACACACACACAGCTGGTCCTGGTCCTCTCTCTCCAGGCTCCCAGTGTCTCAGCCTCAGCCTCTCCTGCCAGGATTGATGCTGATCAATGAACCTCTAATCAATGAACCTCTGATCAATCAATCAACCTTTAATCAATCAACCTCTGATCAATGAGTCTCTGATCAATGAACATCAGTAGGACGTCTCACTGCTTCCGTTTTGTGACGCACCGCTGTGTCTCACGTTCTCATCAGAAATGTGCCTGTCACACGGTTTAGAACGCTCTTCAGTTGTCTGTCTGTCTATATATATCTGACAACTGAGGAGCGTCTGTCTGTCTGACTGTCTGTATATTTGTCTGTCTGTCTATATATCTTGACTGTCTGTATATTTGTCTGTCTGTCTATATATCTGACTTTCTGTATATTTGTCTGTCTATATATCTGTCTGTCTGTATAATTGTTTGTCTGTCTGTCTATATATCTGACTGTCTGTCTGACTGACTGTCTGTATTTGTCTATCTGTCTATATATCTTGACTGTCTGTATATTTGTCTGTCTGTCTATATATCTGTCTGACTGTGTATATTTGTCTGTCTGTCTGTCTATAATATATCTGTCTGACTGTCTGTATATTTGTCTGTCTATATATCTGACTGACTGTATATTTGTTTGTCTGTCTGTCAGTCTATATATCTGTCTGTCTGTCTGTCTCTAACATGCTACCCTCTCCTTCCCCTGCAGGTGAGCTGAGTCTTCTGCCCCGGGGGTCCGTCCGTCCGTCTGTCCTAGCCGATCTCCACAGGATCAACTGCCCAGGGCTCCACCAGGAAAACACCACCACCCTCTCAAAGTCATCCCTCCCTTTATCTCTCCTCCCCCCCCCTCCCTCCCTCCCTCCATCACCGCCTCCACACGAGACAAGGAAGCCACCTGCAAAAAAAAAACACTCTCATCGAGAGAGGAGAGAGAGAGAGAGGTAGAGAAGTGTTTGGGGTGTGTACCCTCTCGCATTCCCGCCTCCCCCTAGCCCCCCCCTCCTCCCCGCCGGCCCACCTAGCTTGGTACCTCCACCCTCCGCCCTTAACCCAACCCCCCCCCACCCCTCCCCCCCACAACCCCCCCCCCCCCCCCCCCGTCCAGATGAAGCTGAAAGAGGACATGAACCCCCTGCTGCTGCAGGTGTTCCGCTCGGTGGTGTGGGTCTACTCCGTCATCACCTTCCTGCCCTGGTACCTGTTCTCCGGGGCGGGCGCCAACCTGGAGCGGGCGCGGCGGGTCAAGGCCCGGTCGGTCAGCGGGCGCCCCGCGGGCCCCTACCGGGCCGTCAACAGCATGGCGGCGCTGGCGGCGGGCATGCACCCGGGCGTGGACACGCTGGACAAGGTGTTCGAGTACGCCGCCCGCCGCTTCCCCCGACGCAACTGCCTGGGCACCCGGGAGGTCCTGAGCGAGGAGGACGAGCTGCAGCCCAACGGGAAGGTGTTCAAGAAGGTGAGGGAGGGGGGGGGTGGTGGAGGAGGGGCCTGGTGTTGTGTTTTTGCGTGTGTGTGTGTGTGGGGGGGGGGGGGGGGGAGATGTGGAGGTGTGGAGCCTGATGTTGTGTTTTTGCAAGTATGTGGGGGTGGGGGAGTGTGGAAGCTGATGCTACGTTTTTACAATTGTGTGTGTGTGTGAGAGGGGGGGGGGGGGGTGTGGAGGTAACTTTTGAGCGTCTTGCGTGTTTTTTTCGGTTTGTGGGGGTGAGATGATGGATGAGGTAGAGTGGTGTATTTGAAACAAGGCCGTATCCCCCCCCCCCCCTCCCTGCACGAAAACCCTCAGAATAAGGCTAAACTCTCTCTTAAGGCCGTGTGGCTTAGGCTCACGGGGTGGATTGGGAGGGGTCTGCTTGTGGTGTCCTTGTGAGCGGAATTAAAAAACGAGGTTCTAGCCAAACAGACCGCCTGTTTTGTGTTTTGTGAACTTGTTTGGTCAACAGAGAAAAGGTGTGTCGTCAGTGAGAGGCCGTTTGGAATCCATTAACAGGAGGAGGATGTTGTTTATGATGTTTAGTTTGTCTGGATGCAGGGAGTGGGGGGGGGGGGGGGGGGGGGGTGTGTGTGTGTGTGGGTGGGTGGGTGTGTTGTTTCATTGGTCGTTCAGATGGATGCTGTCTGCCTCCAAACACACCTCCTCACTCCACTAGTTGCACTGAATGTCCATGAGAGGGCGCTGGCTGACTGAGTTAGTTCAGCTTCAGGGTTTTGACCACTGTGTGTGTGTGTCTCTCTCTCTCTGTCTCTCTCTCTCTCTCTCTCTCTCTGTCTCTCTTTGTCTCTCTCTTTCTCTCTCTCTGTGTGTCTCTGTCTCTCTCTCTCTCTGTGTGTTTCTGTCTCTCTCTGTGTCTCTCTCTCTCTCTCTCTGTCTGTCTGTCTCTTTCTGTCTCTGTCTCTCTCTCTGTCTGTGTCTCTATGTGTGACTCTCTGTGTGTGTCAGGTGATCCTGGGGGAGTATAACTGGCTGACGTATGAGGAGGCGTACCAGGCGGCGGTGTGTCTGGGCGCTGGGCTGGCCGCCCTGGGCCAGAAGCCGCGCTGCAACATCGCCATCTTCTGTGAGACCAGAGCAGAGTGGATCATCGCCGCCCAGGCCTGCTTCATGTACAACTTCCCCTGTGAGACGCTACACACACACACACACACCACAGGCCTGCTTCATGTACAACTTCCCCTGTGAGACGCTACACACACACACACACACACACACACACACACACACCACAGGCCTGCTTCATGTACAACTTCCCCTGTGAGTCAGGGGCTACGCTACACACACACACACACACACACACACACACACACCACAGGCCTGCTTCATGTACAACTTCCCCTGTGAGTCAGGGCCTACGCTACACACACACACACACCACACACACACACACCACAGGCCTGCTTCATGTACAACTTCCCCTGTGAGTCAGGGGCTACGCTACGCTACACACACACACAAACAAACACACACACGCACACACACAACTGTGTGAGTTGACTAACCCCCCCCCCCCGTGTCTGTGTGTCAGTGGTCACCCTGTACTCCACCCTGGGTGGGGCGGCCATCGCCCACGGCCTCAACGAGACGGAGATCACCCACATCATCACCAGCAAGGACCTGCTGCAGAGCCGCCTCAAGGTAGGTACCCCCCACCTCCACCATCCCCACCCCTCTACCATCCCCCCTCCACCATCCCCACCCCTCTACCATCCCCCCTCCACCATCCCCACCCCTCCACCACAGGGCCTAGGACTCGGGTAGGTAGGTAGGTAGGTGGGTAGGTAGATAGGTAGGTAGGTAGGTAACCCCACCTCCACCATCCCCACCCCTCCACCACAGGGGCTAGGACTCGGGTAGGTAGGTAGGTGGGTAGGTAGATAGGTAGGTAGGTAGGTACCCCCACCTCCACCATCCCCACCCCTCCACCATCCCCACCCCTCCACTACAGGGGCTAGGACTCGGGTAGGTAGGTAGGTAGGTAGGGAGGTAGGTAGGTAGGTAGGTAGTTAGGTAGGTAGTTAGTTAGGTAGGTAGTTAGGTAGTTAGGTAGTTAGGTAGGTAGTTAGGTAGGTAGGTAGGTAGGTAGTTAGGTAGTTAGGTAGGTAGTTAGGTAGGTAGGTACCCCCACCTCCACCATCCCCACCCCTCCACCGCAGGGGCTAGGACTCGGGTAGTTAGGTAGGTAGTTAGGTAGGTAGTTAGGTAGGTAGGTAGGTAGTTAGGTAGTTAGGTAGGTAGGTAGGTAGGTAGGTACCCCCCCCTCCACACCTGGGCAAGCCTGAAGGAGAGGATTAGGTTAATACAGAGGCTTGTCAACCTGTAGGCTACATGTTTATTTTAACTGTCACATACCTGCAATTGAATAATAAAACTCCTCCTTTATGTTGTGTGTGTGTCAGAGGCCTAGGACAGGGTTAGGACAGGGGTTAGGACAGGGTTAGGACAGGGTTAGGACAGGGGTTAGGACAGGGGTTAGGACAGGGGTTAGGACCATATCACACCTGAAAGAGCTTAACCCAGAAAGCCACTATCTGCAAAAGCCCGTCGGTTCACGACCAGAAGATGGAACAGCAGCAGATTGTTTTCACACCTCCGTCACTCTCTCTCTCTCTTTCCTTCCTTCTCTCTTCCTCTTCCTTGCCCCCCCCCCCCCCCAGGCCATCCTGCTGGAGGTGCCCCGTCTGCAGCACATTATCGTGGTGGACAGGAAGCCAACCAGCTGGCCCGGCTTCCCCAGGGGCATCATGGTCCACAACATGGACGCCGTGCAGGAACTGGGCTCCAAGCCTGACAACAGTAAGAGAGAGAGTGTGTGTGTGTGTGTGTGTGTCTGTGTGTCTGTGTGTCTGTGTGTCTCTGTCTCTGTAACAGTAGTCTGAAGACATTGTCCCTTTGTAATATGCCTGTATACTGTATGTATTCCCTCTCTAACGAGTGTGTGTGTGTGCGTGTGTGTCCCCCCCTCCGTAGTGGCGTTGTCACGGCGACAACCGGAGCCCTCTGACATCGCTGTGATCATGTACACCAGCGGGTCCACGGGCATCCCTAAGGGCGTCATGATCTCCCATAGCAACATCATCGCTGGCATCACCGGCATGGCCGAACGCATCCCCAACCTCAAGTACGCTGCAGCACGACGTCTCACACTCACACTCACACACACACACTCACACACACTCACACACACACACACACACTCCCTCTGCCCTGCTCTGGGCTGTGGCAGGCTTCCATCTCTGTAGCTCTCTCTCTCTCTATCCCTCTCTCTCTCTATCCCTCTCTCTCTCTATCCCTCTCCCTCTCTCTATCCCCCTCCCTCTCTCTATCCCTCTCCCTCTCTCTCTCTCTGTAACACTTTGGGCCGGTTTCAGAGACAAGGCTTAAGCCTAGTCCTGGACTAAATCACACTTTCAATGTAAAATCTCCATTGAAGATGTTTTTTAGTCTAGAATTAGGCTTAAGCCTTGTCTGTGAAACCGGCCCATAGTGTCTCTTTCTGTAACTCTCTTTCTCTTTCTGTAACTCTCTGTAACGCAGGGTTTCCGTTAGAAAAAATTGCCGCCGGACATCGTGTCCGGGAAGATTTCGATTTACCGGACAAACGTGATATATTCCGGTCATCATATTAAAATATAATATAGCTGTTTGTCGCGGTGATTACTGTTGTGTAGCGGCCTATATATGCCATTTAATGTCTATTTCTCATCCGATACGATTAGATGCGAGCTATATAATATATAATAATATAACATGATTCGCATGCGCGCTATGCCATTATGTCCAGCGCTGAACGGGCGCCTCACTGGGAACTGAACAGACAGCATCGATCAATGAACGGACTCCACATTACGTTAACTGAAGTTTGTTAAATTGTTTGGGATTAATGTGAGTTTTCTATTTTCTCTTTCCAGTTTTACCCTTTTTTTATCAATAAAACAACGTCATTTCTATAACCAGGGGGGTGTTCCATCAACGTCGCTAAAGGAAAATCTAGGCTTATTTCATTAAGTCTCGCGAGACTCTTAAAAAGATCCAGGCATATCTTGATAGATCTCGCGAGACTTGTCAAAATAAGCCTAGATTTTCCTTTAGCGACGTTGATGGAATACCCCCCAGGTCTCGCTGGTTGGGAAGGCATTTCGTTTAGCTGCCTGTCAAATCATACTTAATCGGACTCGGGAGTATGACAATGAGGAGAACATAACTGTTTATTGAGAAACAATTGATAGGCAGGCTGGGATACGTATATAAAGAAATACCACAATGTCTAGATGTATAACATTTTATTGAACAGTGCAAGCATGTAGGCTTCTGGCGTGACACGGCTAGCCTAATTTCCGTTCATATGCCTTTTATCAGATAAAATAAAATAGAATAAAACTCTTTGAAAATAAATAGGCTTTAAATTAACTTGCAATGCGTATAGGCTAATTTCCGTTCGATGTTACAGCCGGCCTATGCCTTTTCTCAGATAGATAGGGGATAGCCCTGTAAGCTCATACGGGTCTGTATGTCGTCCTGAAGACCGGCTGTTAGATCATATCGCTGAAGTTTGTCTCCATCTTAGTGTAAATGTTGTCCGTTTCGTTTGTTATCCTTGTTATTGTGCGATAAAGTTAAGGCGCTCCACTTCGGGCCACCATTTTCAGCTGAGCCCGAAGCCCGAAGCCAAGCCCGAAGCCAATTTGAATACAAAATGTGAACTTTAGCGAATTGTATTCAAACCACCTGCCTCAACCGCAGGTTCCAGCCCCGGGCCCAGTCCCGGGCCCGCGCCCTACCCCGACCCCGGCTCCGCGCCAACGGGCCGGCGGGGCGCGGCCTGGGGTACGGCCTAGGGTGGAGCCGCGGCGGGAGCCACCAACGCCAGCCCGGAGGACGGGGCGGGACACCGGGGGGAGGAAATTACCGGTTAACGGAAACCCTGCTGTAACGCTCTCTCGCTTTCTATCTCTCTTTGTAACTTTCTTCTTCTCTTTCTATTTAAGTATCTGTAAATCTCTCTGTCCCTCTGTTTCATTACTTTTTCTACATACATTTTAAGTGTCTTGCATGTTTTTTTTGTTTCTGTGCGGGCAGTGAGACAGACACCTATATTAGTCTGTGTTGATGGTAACGTGTGTTTGTTTCTGGTCGGGCAGTGAGACGGACACCTACATCGGGTACCTGCCCCTGGCCCACGTCCTGGAGCTGAGTGCAGAGCTGGTGTGTGTGTCCCACGGCTGCAGCATCGGCTACTCCTCACCTCAGACACTGGCAGACCAGGTGGGCGGACACGCACACGCACACACACACACACAGACACACACACGCACACACACAGACACACAGACACACACACACACAGACACACAGACACACACAGACACACACACACAGACACACACACGCACACAGACACACACACGCACACACACATACACACACACACAGACACACACACACACAGACAGACAGACAGACAGACACACACACTATATCTCTCTCTCTCACACAAACGCACACATGCACTATGTCTCTCTCTCTCTCTCTCTCTCTCTGTTGCACACACACACACCTGTCCTCTTGCTCATCCACCCTCTCTTGCCCCCCCCCCCCCTCTCCTTCCCCCCAGTCTACAAAGATCAAGAAGGGCAGTAAAGGAGACACCAGCGTGTTGAAGCCCACCCTGATGGCAGCTGTCCCGGTAAGACCCCCCGACCCCCGTCACTGTCCTGTCAGCCTCAAACACAACTGTCCCCCCCCCCCCCTCCCCTCCCCAAACAACGGGAGGGTGTGTCTGCGCCTACGCTGTGAACTTTGCCGGCTGCACTACGACAGCCATTTCAAGGCAGTCAGAACGATCTATTTTAGTCAGGATAGAGTCACTCAGTCTTTGATCGTTGATGGCGTCATTGTTGAAAGTGAGGCCGTTCAGTGAATTCAGCGTTTTAGTCTGTGTTTCTTGCGCATTTTGACGTGAATCGGCACGAGTGGGATTTTGATCATCTCTTTTTTTTGGTATTCTCTCTCTCTCTCTCTCTCTCACCCTCTCTCTCCCCCTCCCCCTCTCCCTCTCTCCCTCCCCCTCTCTCTCTCCCCCTCCCCCTCTCTCTCTGTCTCTCCCCTCCCTCTCTCTTTCTCCCCCTCTCTCTCTCTCTCCCCCTCCCTCTCTCTCCCCCCCTCTCTCTCTCCCCCTCTCTCTCTCTCCCCCTCCCCCTCCCTCCTTCCCTCCCCCCCTCCCCGGTGCAGGAGATCATGGACCGTATCTATAAGAACGTGATGACCAAGGTGGAGGAGATGAGCAGCGTCCAGAGGACCCTGTTTGTTCTGGCCTACAACTACAAGATGGAGCAGATCTCCAAGGGCTACAGCACCCCCATCTGTGACAGGTAACACACACACATACACACACATACACACACACACACATTACACACTAAACACACACTACACACTAAACACACACCACACAGACACACACACACTCACCCACACACGCACGCACGCACAGAGACAGACACAAACAGACAGACACACACACATTACACACGTACGCACGCACAGACAGACACACACACACACACGGATGCACGCTACACACTCACACGCACGCACACACACACACCACGCACACAGACAGACAGACCGACAGACACACACACACACGCACGCACACACGCACACAGACAGACACATACACACTACACACACGCACGCACACAGACAGACACACACCACACACACACACATGCACGCACGCACATAGACAGACAGACAGACAGACACACACACACACACACACACACAGGGAAGTACACACAGGCAATGTGGAACGATGGATTAAAGGAACTTCCATTCTCATTAACTTTCTCTTCCTCACACACATACACACAAACACACACACACAGTTGTTCAGCACACACAACCAATAAGCTGTAGATGTTGCTGCAGGCTTCGCCTCAGGGGCTGTGTTAAGCTGCCGTATATAACGATCACACAGAGAGAGAGAGACAGAGATGGTTGGCTGATTGTGTTTTGTGTTTGTCTTGGTGTCTGCTGACTCACTCTCATTTCTGCCCTCCCTCACTCTCTAATCTCATCTCTCTTTTTTCTCTCTCTCTCTCTCTCTGTCTCCTCCTTCTCCCCCCCATTTCATCTCTCTTTTTCCTTCTCTACACTCCATCTTCACCTCCCTCCCTCTCTCTTTTTTTGATGCTCTCCTCCCCCACCCCCCCTCCTTCTCTTTCTGTCTCTTCCTCCTTCTTCATCCAACCCCTTTCTCTCTCTTCCTCCCCATGCCCCCACCTCTCTCCCCTCCCCCTCCTCCAGCCTGGTGTTCAGGCGTGTGCGGTCGTTGCTGGGGGGGAACACGCGCGTGCTGCTCTCCGGGGGGGCGCCCCTCTCCGCCGCCACGCAGCGCTTCATGAACATCTGCCTGTGCTGCCCCGTGGGCCAGGGGTACGGCCTCACTGAGACCTGCGGAGCTGGGAGCATCAGCGAGAGTAAGGGAAGGGAAGGGAGGGGGGGGAGAGGGATGGAGGGGGGATGTGTTGTTCAGGGATTCAGCCGCCTCACCATTAGCGAGATGGAGGGAGGGAGGGAAGGAGGAGAGGGGTGGAGGTAGGGAGGGGAGGGGAGTGGAGGGAGGGAGGGGAGGGGAGTGGAGGGAGGGGAGGGAGGGGAGGGGAGTGGAGAGAGGGAGGGTGTGTTGTCCAGGGATTCAGCCGCCTCACCATCAGTGAGGGACGGAGATGGATGGAGGGGAGGGAAGGAGGGAAGGGGGGAAGGGTGGAGGAGGGAGAGACGGTGGTATGTTGGTGGGCCGCGCCGTGCGTCAGAGTTTACAGCCTCCCCGTGGGAGCCGGAACCACGAGGGAGAGAGAGAGGGATGGAGGAGGAGAAGAGGGGGAGAGAGAGGTTGGTATGCAGGGTGAGTCAGGGTTACAGCCTCACACACACCTGCAGAGGGAGTGAAGGAAGGGAGTTACATTGGGTGAGTCAGGGTTACAGTCTAGGGAGGGAGGGAGGGAGGGAGGGGTGAAGGCGTGACTCCAGTGAAGCCAGGGGTGTGTTAAGCTGCAATATGAGTCAGGCCCTTTCTGTTACTCTGCTAATCCGTGTGTGTGTGTGTGTGTGTGTGTGTGTGTGTGTGTGTGTGTGTGTGTGTTTCCAGTGTACGACTACAGCACAGGGCGGGTGGGCGCTCCACTGGTGTGCTCCGAGATCTCATTGAAGAACTGGGAGGAGGGTGAGTAGGGACTGGGAGGGTGGGGGTGGGGGGGGGACTGTCATCCATACGTGTGTGTGTGTGAGAGAGACTGTGTGTGTGTGTGTGTGTGTGTGTCTGGGGTCGGGTACTGTGACCATCCATTTTGGGAACGAACCAAGCTTTTAGTAGTTGTTTATTCTTGCTCTTCTTTCTCTCTCTCTCTCTGTCTGTCTGTCTCTCTCTCTCTCTGTCTGTCTCTGTTTCTCTCTCTCTCTCTCTCTGTCTGTCTCTGTTTCTCTCTCTCTGTCTGTCTGTCTGTCTCTCTCTGTCTGTCTGTCTCTGTCTTTCTCTCTCTGTCTCTCTGTCTCTGTTTCTCTCTCTCTCTCTCTGTCTGTCTCTCTTTCTCTGTCTTTCTCTGTCTGTCTGTCTGTCTGTCTGTCTCTCTCTGTCTCTCTCTCTCTCTCTCTCGCTCTGTCTTTCCTCCTCTCCTCTCTCACTTGCTGTATTTTTAAATAATGTATGTAAAGCACTTTGAATTGCCTGTTGTATGAAATGAGCTTTACAAATAAACTCTCCTCGTCTCTCCTCTCCAGGTGGCTACTACAGCACAGACAAGCCCAACCCCCGCGGGGAGATCGTGATTGGCGGGCCCAACGTAACCATGGGTTACTACAAGAACGAGGCCAAGAACCGGGAGGACTTCTTCCTGGACGGCAACGGCCAGCGCTGGTTCTGCACCGGGGACATAGGAGAGGTCTACCCCGACGGCTGCCTCAGGATTATAGGTGTGTGTCTGTGTGTGTCTGTGTGTGTCTGTGTGTGTGTGTGTGTGTGTGTGTGTGTCTGTGTGTGTGTGTGTGTGTGTGTGTGTGTGTGTGTATATGTCTCTCCCTCTCTCTCTAACTGTGTGTGTGTGTGTGTGTGTGTGTGTGTGTGTGTGTGTGTGTCTCTCGCTCTCTCTCTCTCTAACTGTGTGTGTGTGTGTGTGTGTGTGTGTGTGTGTGTGTGTGTCTCTCTCTCTCTCTCTCTCTAACTGTGTGTGTGTGTGTGTGTGTGTGTGTCTCTCGCTCTCTCTCTAACTGTGTGTGTGTGTGTGTCTGTGTGTGTCTGTGTGTGTGTGTGTGTGTGTGTCTGTGTGTGTGTGTGTGTGTGTGTGTGTGTCTCTCTAACTGTGTGTGTGTGTGTGTGTGTGTGTCCTCTGCAGACCGTAAGAAGGACCTGGTGAAGCTGCAGGCAGGAGAGTACGTGTCTCTGGGGAAGGTGGAGGCCGTGCTGAAGAACTGCTCCCTCATAGACAACATCTGCGCCTACGCTAACAGGTAACACACACACACACACACACACACACATCTCTCCCTACCCCTCTCTCTCTCTTTCTTTCTCTGTGTGTCTTCCTCTCTCTCTTGCTTAATCACACACAGTAAATCTCTCTCTCCCTCTGTCTCCCTCTCTTCCTTGCTCTCTCTCTCTCTCTTTCTCTCTCTGTGTGTCTTTCTCTCTCTCTCCCTTAGTCACACACACACAGTAAATCTCTCTCTCTCTCTCTAGCACTCTTTTGCCCTCCTCATTATTCTTGAGTAGTCATATCGCCAAGTACGTGACAGGATCAATCGGAACGCAATTCGGCAAACGAAATCCTCATTAACCCCCTTGCCCCCGCCCCCCCCCCCCCCCCACAGTGAAGAGTCGTACGTGATCAGCTTCGTGGTGCCCAACCACAAGCAGCTGATGGTACTGGCGGACCAGAGGCAGGTCCGGGGCAGCTGGGAGGAGATCTGCAACAACCCCGACATGGAGAAGGAGGTCCTCCGCATCATCACTGAGGCTGCCATAGGAGGTAGGAGGGAGGGATGGGAGGGAGGGGGGGAGGGAGGGGAGGGGAGGGGAGGGGAGAGATAGAGGTCCTCTGCATCATCACTGAGGCTGCCATAGGAGGTAGGAGGGAGGGAGGGGAGAGATAGAGGTCCTCCGCATCATCACTGAGGCTGCCATAGGAGGTAGGAGGGAGGGGAGGGGAGAGATAGAGGTCCTCTGCATCATCACTGAGGCTGCCATAGGAGGTAGGAGGGAGAGAGGGAGGGAGGGAGGGAGAGATAGAGGTCCTCCGCATCATCACTGAGGCTGCCATAGGAGGTAGGAGGGAGAGAGGGAGGGAGGGAGGGAGAGATGGAGGTCCTCCGCATCATCACTGAGGCTGCCATAGGAGGTAGGAGGGGGGTAGGGATGGAGGGAGGGAGGGAGGGAGGGGAAAGAGGGAGGGAGAACATCACTGAAGCTGCCAGACAGATGGGTGGGAGAAGAACGGTCCAAACCTTGATGGAGGTCCTATGAGATGAGAAAGAGGGAAGGAGGGAAGTGAGAGAAGGAAGGAGGGAAGAGAGAGAATCAAAAGAAAAACCTTAACATCTCTTTTTTCCTCGTACGATACGAAGGGCAGAGGATGTGTCTTGTTGTCTTTGTGTGTCTGTGTGTGACGTCAGATCAGCCGTGTCTAAACAGCATCCACTCTCTCCTCCCTCTCTCCTCCCTCCCTCTCCTCCCTCTCTCCTCCCTCTCTCTCCTCCCTCTCTCTCCTCCCTCTCTCTCCTCCCTCCCTCTCTCTCCTCCCTCTCCCTCCTCCCTCTCTCTCCTCCCCCCTCTCTCTCCTCAGCTAAACTGGAGCGTTTTGAGATCCCCAAGAAGATCCGTCTGAGTGCGGAGCCCTGGACCCCGGAGACGGGCCTGGTCACGGACGCCTTCAAACTCAAACGCAAGGAGCTCAAATCACACTACCAGGACGACATCGAGAGGATGTACGGCGGAAAGTAACACACACACACACACGTTTACACACTAACACACACACACACACACACACACACACACACACACACGTATATACTGTCATGGACAAAAATATTGGCACTCCTGTCAGATAATGCACCACTTCTCTCAGAAATTGTTGCAATTACAAATGCTTGGTATTGGTATTCACATGTTTATTTATTTTGTTTGCACTGGAACAACACAAAAAAGCCAAATCTGATTGTTTCCACACAGAACTCCAAAAATAGACAAGATTTAAAGAAATAATTGTAGTTCAAGCATGTAATGCTCCTTTAATTAGTATTTCAACTCACCTGTGGCCAGTTACAGGTGCTGGCGATATAGAAATCACGCTTAATTTAACTTCCAAACAAATTCGAAACAGTGTCAGCTCGCACTATCCGTCGCAGTCTGAATGAAACGGGACGCTATGGTAGAGACCCAGGGGTACCCCACTGCTGATACAGAGACTTAAAAAAGCCAGACTGGAGTTTGCCAAAACGTACCTGGGGAAGCCAAACTCATTCTGGGAGAACGTCCTATGGACAGATGAGACCGACCAAAATAGAGCTTTTTGGTAAAGCACGTCATTGTAGTGTTTACAGAAAATGAAATGAGGCCTTCAAAGAAAAGTACAGTCCCTACAGTCAAACATGGTGCCTTGACTGTGTGCATGTGAATATTCTCTGTGGAATGATCAGATTTGGATTTTTCTTTTCCTCTACTTTTTTGTGTTGTTCCAACGCAAACAAAAGAAATAAACATGTGAATACCAAAGCACTTGTTACCGCAACAGTCTTCTGGGAGAAGTGGTGCGTTATCTGACAGAAGTTAAGGGGGCGGCTGTGGCTCAGGAGGTAGAGGCGGTTCAGTCCCCTGGCTGGCCACGTGTCGAGGTGTCCTTGGGCAAGGCACTGAACCCCAAATTGCTCCCAATGAGCGGGCCGGCGCCTTGCATGGTAGCTTGCTGCCGTTGGTGTGTGAATGTGTGTGTGAATGGGTGAATGAGAGGCCATTGTAAAGTGCTTTGGAATAAGGCGCTATATAAGTCCATTTACCAGAAGTGCAGGAGCGCCAATATTTTTGGCCATGACTACTCACACACACACAAACACACACAAACAGCTCAGAAGCCACTACCCAGGGTGACATCGAGAAGATGGAACAAACACACACTTTTACTGTACACACACACACACACACACACACAACCCTAGCACTCCATCTTCCTCCTCGTCTTGACTTCCCCACGACCAATTCTCGATCAAGCAGGAAGTCGACTTGAAGATCCACTGAAGAACTCTCTCTCTCTCTCTCTCTCCATAGTCCAGACCAAATAAGGCAGAGGGAGGAGCTAACGCTACGTCAGCCCCTCCTCCTCTCGTGACAGTTTTAGGCTTAGGTCATTGCGTCGCTATGACGACCGAGGCGCTTAACGGAAGGACCGGACGGAAAAGGTCCCGCGGTGACTTAGCGCCGAGACACAGGAAATGACACGCTTGTACAAAAAGACTGCTGTGGCTCGATGTCCCCACGTGTCGTCATCCCACCCCCACCACCACCGCACTCCTCTGCTCTCCCCCCCTCTCCTTCCCCCCCCTTTTTTCCCCCCCTCTCCTCTTAGCGTGGTCTCGGGGGGCCGTTGCTCTCTTGTAGCGCAGACACGTGATAGGCTGCGGCCGCCGCCACGCCTCTCCTCCTATCAGAAGGATCCTCTGGGTTAGGGCCACGTCCAGGTTTGAATCTATGCAGGGATCTGGTGTGTTCTGTGATTTGGTGCGGCGGTGATGATGTGTTTGTTTGTTTGTTTTGTTTTTGTTTGTCACGTTGTTGTTGATTTGTTTTGTTTTGTTTTTGTTTGTCACGTTGTTGTTGTTGTTGTTGTTTTTGGGGGTGTGTTTGGTTTGTCGTTTCCGGAGCCCACCCCCTTCCCCCCCCCCCCCGTTCGAAGAGCATCTAGTGTCTGAGAGGAATCAATGTCGCTAAGCCATGAGAGATTGAACGCCAAAATACGCGGTCTTGATTTTTTTTGCTTTCTTTCCTTTTGAGGTTTTTTTCAGAACATTTTTCTTGTTTTTGGTTGTTGTTGATGTTTTTGTTGTTGTTGTTTTTTTAAACCTGACATTTATTTAAAACAATGATTTGTTTGTATTTTTTTGGTTGTTGTTTGTAAAAAAAAATATCCTTTTCCCCTTATCTGCCTACGTCCCAAAGTTTCTTTTTTCTTTTTTTCTTTTTTTCTTTCTATCTTTTCTATTTCGAAGAGTACGTGTTTACTGCGTAGACTAGATGAAGTCCTTCTTATACTCTACTGTTACTCTGCTGTTACTATGTGCTCTGGTAGGCTATGGAGCGCAGAGGGGCTGATGTGCCTGGGTTGGCTTGGCAACCCTCTCTCATGTGACGGTGGAGGTGTCTGCAGGTGGCCTCACAAACCACCGGGGGGCCAGGAGTTCGTCCTGACACACTCTGGGTCCTGATTTATTACTGACAAGTTAGTGTCATGGGGTATGGGGTCAATATCAGGAAAAACTCCTGGCCCCCTAAGAAAGACTGGGCGAGCTGGACTGGACTGGACTGTCAGCTGTCTGTAGAGATCAGCCGGCTGTCTGTAGATCACGGGGGGTGATCTGATCTGTCTGTCGATCACTGTGTGTCTATGCTGTCAGTCAACCACCAGGGAGCAGTCTCAAGCTGTTGCATAATATGAACGTGTGTGTGTGTGTGTGTGTGTGTGTGTGTGTGTGTGTGTGTGTGCTGTGTGCGTGTGTGTGTGCGCCTGTGTGTGTGTGTGTGCGTGCGCCTGTGTGTGTGTGTGTGTGTGTGTGTGTGTGCGCCTGTGTGTGTGCCTGTGTGTGTGCGTGTGTGTGTGTGTGTGTGTGTGAGTGTGAGAGAGAGAGAGAGAGAGAGAGAGAACGAGCGCCTAAGTCCCCCCCACGTCTCTCTGCCCCTGGTTGCCTTGGTATCTCAGTTGGTTACTTTTCTACGTTACTGCTGGTCCGGCCGGTCTCTGGTGGACCGGGTCTCTGGGTCCACACACACCACGGAGCCGCCATCTTGTCTGTGTAAACTTCAGCGGCCCATTATGGACTTTAAAAGCCTTTCCCTACGCCTGCCATGTGTTCCTGAAACTATGACCCATCGGACGGGTGTTTCCAAGGGAACAAAAGCTTGTCCTGAGGTAGTTTGCCTTGTTTTTTGATAGCGGTGTGAAAGCTGTTGTTGGTGTTGTTGTTGTTGTTGTTGTTATTATTGTTGTTGCTGTTGTTGTGTGTTCATAGACCTCTCTCTCTTTCTCTCCCCCCCCATCCCGATTCCTTTTTGGTAAAACAGTACATCCTATTGGGTTCTTTTTTTGTCATAGCTCTAGTTACTATTATCTATGAATATGAATTACGGATTGATTGAATGTGCAATATGTATACACACAATTAAAAGAACTATGTAACGGAAAAATGCACAGATAAAGCCCCTATATGAATGTGTGGGCCTGGTTTTATTTTTTTATTTTTTTCCCCCACCTAAATGTACAAATGAATTCTGGAAGAGTCCAGACTGACAGGCGGACAGACGCTGTTACGGAAGTATTTGTGTAGCCTCCCTTTTTTTAAGGGTTGGGGGAAGTACTGTGCTAACGAATGGTCAAATGTACTGGGGTTAGGGTTAGTGAACATTGATATTTTGGTCTTGTAAATGGGTTAGCATGATTTTTAAGAAGATAAAGTGGCCATCTTAAAAACACTTATCAAAAAGCACTCCATATTAGCCTATATATTGTGAAAAATGTAAAGTGTACTCCTGAAATAAAATCCCAAGATCAAAAAGAACTGTAAAAACCATGAAGGCCATATGCATTACTGGACGTTTTGTATGAAGACTGTTTCATGTGTATGTATGATGTTGTGAAATGTGATTACGAGAGGAACAACTTTGGATTCTGTCAACTGCCGTTCAGTACATTTTGACATGTATTAACAAAACATTTCCCGTGTTTGAGATACGTGTTGGTATTTTCTTATAGGCATCAATACCGCTGCATCCATACTGTCCAGTTTTAAGAGCGTCTCCTGATAACTGCTCCAATATAACATTCCAAAACCTCACTCATTAACAACTTTGGGCAGATTTTTTTTAAATTGTTTTAGTCCGAAGCCAGCCATAATTATAATGTTACTTCGACTGGTTCATTAGAATGCTAACTTATCGACGCTAATAAGCTTATGGCGAAATGTTTCTACAGTGTACTATAACTCCATTGATGAAGGTTACATTAATTTCAGCCTATTCTATTTTTTAACACAACCAGACATGACTGTATGAACGTTGATATTCTTCAGTCAGAGATATCCAACACACCTCCCGTTCTGAGAGGTTCGATATGATGGCACATTGCAGAAGGGATATTTTAACATTGAAAAATAACTGATAACTGTCCCATTTTTTTTTTTTTTTTTTTTTTTTTTTTTACACTTTTCTCGCATTTCATTGGTTCTTTGTAATGATGAGCTCCTAACCAATCTCTGTTGGGTTTGCTGCTCTGTGTATTCCAGGCTTTTTTTGGGGGTGGCAGGTTGCCTTGTAAACACGGTGAAGGTCTCTTAAATGGTTCATAGGAAGTGCTTTTGGTCCGACTCTTTCTGTATACGGATATAGGCCGACACGCGCATGTCCTAGTAGTGATTTAAATACATCCTCGTGAACTACTGCTGTAATTAGGAACAAGACATGATGTGTGGTGTACAGATGAATATAGCCACTCCTATTGTAACTCATACTGTAAATATGTTGGGAGGGGAGGGGTAGATGTTGATGATGATGATGATGATGATGATGATGATGATGATGATCAAAGTTCATTGAAGCTCTACCAGTTGTACAGTGTGTATTACCTCTTTTAAAAACCTGTTTTAATCTTTCTTATCGACCAGTTTTTGGGGTCTCTTTTCCTTCTGGTTCTGTGTGGGTTATAACTGGCCCTGTGTCTTGGGCTGTTTGCAAGTGTCTTCTACCTTATTTATTTGTAATTTGGCCTTGGAAAATTGTCATGAAAATAAAAGTTTGTGATTAGTCTAAAAAACGTGTCTATTCAGGCTTTGTTTCTGACATGGTTACCATGGGGATTATTGGATGTTAATTCCTCTTGGTGCGCCTTGTGAATGAGAAGGATGTCAATGAGAAGTGTGTGTGTGTGCGCGTATTACACACCTGCGCATTCCATCAGGCATTTGTGTGACTAACACAATCGTTTGATTAGAACGGTGTCCTGAAGGGGCTGTTTCTATGGCAACGAAGGCCAGAGGAAGTGTGGGTGTGTTTGGTTCGAGTGTGTGTCGACTCATTATGATGCTTGATGAATTGATGAGGACAGAACGCCTTGTTCTCACATGCTCATCTGCGTATTCACTCCATCACAACCTCGTAACACACTCGTGTCACACTCGTATCACACTCGACTTGTCGACTCGACAAAGGCTTCTCCCAGCGAGGGCCCTGGTAGTCAATGCCTCGTCAACTAGAACAGCCTATTGTATTTCATAGAATATTGTATTGTAGACTACATGTATAAACAGGTCCTCTTTTTTTTGTCGATTTAATTTATACATCTGAACCTCGAGTTAACATATTGAGTGAAAATATATATATGTTTTTTAAAAACATAAAATATTTGAATGAGTGAAATGTAGGCTTTGGGAGATTTATGATATCAGAGAGGAGATAATTAGACCTCCCGCCAGGGTGTGTTCTGGTTCAGTGATCAGCAAGGCTGTTTACGTAGAGATCACATTTAGATTTAACTTAAATCCCCAATTTCAAAACCCCAGATTTGATTTTGTAATCAAATATTTAAAATAATAATAATAATAACTCAATATTATTTGAAAGACAGATGAAACATTTGTAAATTAGCATTACATTAGATGTACATATTTAAATGTATATATTTATTTTATATATTAAATGTGTACATTTGAGACTCTCTCTCTCTCTCGCTATATATACAGTATGTATATATGAATAAATGTAATCTAGTACATTTATTCTAGACAGATGTATTTATGAATATTGTTCATCTTTACAAATGGCACCCCATATTACTATTTCTTTATACTTTTATCCAAAGTGACAGCATCCATTTTCCTACGTATGGCCTCAACAAGAACCCAACCTGCACTGCTAGCATCGACAGCGCCGCACTCCACCAACCAACCACACAGGTCCAACTCCACTACGCATGTCAGGTCTGGAATATTCCAACACGCACCCATTGACGTACCTTAGTATCCTTGCTTCATTCACATATGAACAACCACTGGTCTATATAGATATACAGATATGCCATTTAGCTGACTACTTTTAATCCAAAGCGACTTACATTGCATACATTTGTCAGTATATACATGAATGTACTTATATACATGAATGTACTTGTTCCTAGCAGGGGATCGACCTCCCGACTTTAGCGTTGTTAACGTCGTGTCGTGCTCTACCAACTGAGCCACAGAGGACCACGTGTGCTGTTCTGCTAGAACAGGACGGGTCAAAGCGATAGGCTGAAAGCGTCATGTTCTTGTTGTGTACCGGGGATGCTGAATGAACGGCCGTGAGGAGAGGGAGCCATTGAAGACGATGTCGGAAGTATGAATAGGCTCTCCAGACTCCTCTCTCTCTCTCTCTCCATCTGAGCCACTGAGGCTGCTGTGTGTGTGTGTGTGTGTGTGTGTGTGTGTGTGTGTGTGTGTGTGTGTGTGTGTGTGTGTGTGACTCACTCACAGCCGCAACTCTCACTCTGTATTAGCCCACTGATGCTGACGCACAGGCACAGGAGTGGGTCAGCTGCAGCTCCAATGAAGTCAACAAGCAGCAGGAAAGTGTGTGTGTGTGTCTGTCTGTGTCTGTGTGCGGCTTTCACTTACTCTCTCTGTTCCTCCATATCTTATTCATGTTTTTCCTTCACTCACTCCACCCCGCCCCCCCCCACACACACACACACACACGGCCATCTCTATAGGAGACAAAGCACAGCTCAGTAACTTTGGTGGTGTTTGTGCACGTCCGTGGTGTCAGAGCCAGGAAGCCCGTGGTTCCGTTCACCCAGGGAGGATGAGCTGCAGTGCTGCCGGCCACGGTCTGGCTCACGACCCTGGCCTGGAGCGACTGGCTGATTGGGCAGGGCTGTCTGGAGCTAAAGGCTTTAAGACTGGGGCTGGGGTAGAACCGCAGTATAACCCTTAAGTAGAAAAGACTTGCATGGGCTGTGCTGTGTTGTACTGGGCTGTGCTGGGCTGGTCTGTACTGGGCTGTGCCGGGCAGTGCCAGGTGAGTCTGGCTTGGCCATACTGCACACTGTAGGAGGGTGGAGGTGTAGCGAAGGTTGGCAGCATGTAGGAGGTCTGTAATGAGATAGAGAGAGGGAGAGAGAAGGAGAGAGAGGGAGGAAGGGAGGCAGCGACTGATACGTCTGGGCCGATGACTCACCGGTGCTGGGTATTTATAGCTTCAGTGTGGGGGGGTGGGGGGGGTTGGCAGGAGGGGGGGGGGGGGGCACGGGAGGGCAAGCGCTTTGAGAGACAGCCAGAGCAGCATCATCACAGATGAGAGCAGAGCCAGAGAGAGAGAGAGAGATGGAGAGAGATATAGAGGACAGAATGAACAAGGGATGGACGAAAGAGAGGGAGGAACAAAAGTAGGAGTTGGAGAGAGGAGGAGGAGGGGGAGGGGTGAAGAGGAGATGGAGTGGGATGTGAGGGAGGGGAAAGAGGAGAAGGATGCACCTGGGGAGAGAGGGGGGGATGAGGGAGGAGAAGAAGAAGAGGAGAAGAAGAAGGGAGGGGAATGCTTTTGAAAGCTCACCACAAAAACAACTCCCAGAAATGGGATGGTGGGTGTGGCACACTGCAGTCGCTGTTGTGGCAAAGACTATCCTGCTGTTTCGTTTGCCAGTTTTCACACTTATACTCACACAAGTACACGTGCGCGCGTGCACACACACACACATAGACACACACACACACACACACAAATAGACACACACACACATAGACACACACACACACACACAAATAGACACACACACAAATAGACACACACACACACACACACACATAGACACACAGACACACAGACACACACACACACACACACACACACACACACACACACACAGACACACAGACACACAGACACACACACACACATACACACACACACACACACACCCACACACACACATAGACACACAGACACACAGACACACACACACACACACACACACACACACATAGACACACACAGACACACACACACACACACACACACAGAGGTGGTCTGGATATAAGGAGCTCTATTTCCTGTGGTCAAACCTGTGGTCATACGAACGCTGGATACAGCACGCACACACACACACACTGAAAATGACATTACAATATAACGTTGTAATTACATGTTACATGTTATTACTGCATTATTGCAATGTTATTATTTCAGCATTATTACAATGTTATTATTTCAGAATTATTACTGTGTCACCGCAATGTTATTACTACATGATTACAGCTTCATTGCAATGTTCTTACTACATTACTGCAGTGTTATTAAATCATTATTGCAATGTTATTACTACATTATTACTGTGTTGTTGCAATGTTATTACTAAGTTATCACAGAGTTATTACAATGTTATTACTACATTATTGCAATGTAATTACTATATTATAACTGTGTTATTAACATGTTATTATTACTACATAATTGCAGTGTTATTACTGCATTACTACTGTGTTATTTCCACGTTACTACTGCATTATTACATTGATATTACTACATTATTAATGTTATTCCAGTATTATTACTGCACTATTGCTGCATTATTACAGTGTTATTACTATATTTGTACAGCGTTATTACTACATTATTGCATTGTTATTAAAAGTGTTATCATTGCATTACTACTGTATTATTGCAATGTTATTACTACATGTTATAGTTTTTTGCAATGCTATTACTACTTTATTGCAGTGTTTTTAAATAGTTATTATTACATTATCACAGCTTCATTGCAATGTTATTACTACGTCTCTGCAGTGTTATTACTACATTATTACTGCATTATTGAAATGTTATTGCTGCATTAATACTGTGTTATTATAATGTAATAATAATAACATTGCAAATTACATTATTACAGCGTTCTTACAATGTTATTACTACATTACTGCAGTGTTATTAAATTGTTATTACTACATTATTACTGTGTTGTTGCAATGTTATTACTACATTACTGAAGTGTTATTAAATTGCTATTACTACATTACCACAGCGTGTTATTGTTATTGCTACATTATAACTGCGTTAACATGTTAGTACTACATAATTAGTGTTATTATTAATACATTATTACTGCACTATTGCAATGTTATTATTACATAATACAGCATTATTACAACAGCATTTTAATGTTATTACTACATTATCCTAACGTTATGGTAATTTTATTATTACATTTTATAGACACAGTAAGAATAACATTACAATAACGTTAATTGCAATGTTATTGCTACATTATCCTAACGTTAGTCATGTTATACTACATTATCCTAACATTAATGTAATGTTATTACTACATTATTATAACGTTAATGTCATGTTATTACTACATTATTGTAACGTTATTGTAATGTTATTATTACATTATAATGACATAGTAATAATAACATTACAATAACATTAGTTGCAATGTTATTACTACATTATCCTAACATTACAATAACGTTATAATAATGTAGTAATAACATTGCAACTAATGTTTGGATAATGTAGTAATAACATTACATTAACATTAGGCTAATGTAGTAATAACATTACAATAACGTTATAATAATGTAGTAATAACAGTGCAATAACGTTAGGATAATGTAGTAATAATGTAATAATAACATTACAATGCTGTTGTAATAATGCTGTATTATGTAATAATAACATTGCAATAGTGCATTAATAATGTATTAATAATAACACTGTAATTATGTAGTAATAACATGTTAATGCAGTTAACAGTATGTAAGTACAGTAGCACAAGTATGTATGTATGTATGTATGTAGGCCTATGTATGTATGTATGTTAGTATGTATGTATGTATGTATGTTAGTATGTATGTTAGTATGTATGTATGTCTGTATGTATGTATGTTAGTATGTATGTATGTATGTATATATGTACATGTATGTATGTATGTATGTCTGTATGTATGTCTGTATGTATGTATGTATGGATGAAAGCACAGGTGGGTATACCTGCTGGGCATTGCTGCCTGTCGCACCTCCGACGGTGCCAGTGGGCTGACTGCAGGGTCGTCAGCCGGGAGCCACCCTTCACTGATGTTTCGCTCCTTTAATCCCGGAACATCTCAAGGTGGTGGAGCAGTGACAGGGACGTCTCCCTGCCACTCCCTGCAGCCAGCCCTAGGATCCTCCTTTCCCCCACGCCTTGTCCTTTCTTCTGAGCCAGAGCCAGAAGCTCCCTTGTTCAGCCTCCTCCGCCAGGTCTTTGAGCGCCTTTCTCAGCTTGGATCCTGTGATCCCCAGCGACCTCAGGAGCCGCTGTGTAGATGTTCCTGTATAGCCTCTGCACCCAACTTCCACAGGATAGGTGACTGCCCTCCACCCTGCTTGCGAGCACGCAGCTGCCAAGTCTGTGTACTTTTCCTTCTTTCTCTCGAAGGCAGCCTCCATCCCCTCTTCCCATGGAACGGTCAGCTCCACCATGATGACTGTCCTCATCGGGGTAGACCAGAGTACGACATCTGGCCGAAGGGAGGTTGATGTGATCTCGTGTGGGAACTTCAGCTGTCGATCGAGGTCAGCTCTCATGTTCCACTCTCCTCCAGGAGACAGGAGGGACCACTGCTTCGTGCTGCTGCCCTGACTTTCTCCCCCTTGCCGGACAAACTGGATCCGCTGCTGTGATGTGACTGGGCTGCTCTTGTTTGATTCCAGTCTGCGTGCTTCCAGAATTTCTGCTAGTTTGCGCAGCACCCGGTCGTGCCGCCATCTGTACCGACCCTGCGTCAGTCCCGCCTTGCATCCAGAGAGGATGTGTCGCAAGTTTGGGTTGTTGGCGTTGCAGAGTTGGCAGGTCTCCTCTGTGCCGTACCAGAGGTGCAGGTTCCGGGAACTGGGAAGGGTGTCGTAGGTGGCCCTGATCGAGAAGCTCAGCCTTGCTTGGGGCAGCCTCCACATATCCTTCCATGTGATGGCTCTGTTGATCACAGCCTCCCACGTTGTCCACCTTCCTTGCTGTTGTTGGCCCACGGCTCTGATTTTGTAGCACTCCTCTTCGATCTTTACGACTTCAGAGATCACTAGATCTTTCCTTTCCTTCCTCGTTGCCTTGGACCACATCTTGGGTGCTGATCCCCATCCAAAACCAGTCCTGCCTGGCTGCAGCACCCCGACGATCTCCTGGTGTTTCAAGCGATTGATGGCCTGGTCAACTGCCTGCGTGGCATCCCACTTGCGTCCTGTGCGAACCTGGGCCTTGCTGTGTTGGACAAACGGGTCGGGTGAGTCTCTCAGCTCGAACACGAGTCTCACTTTCTCCTGTTTATAGCCCAGGCTGATGGATTTCAGTGGGAGCTTCAGTGTGGTTCTTCCAAACAGCGCTGTATTAGTGAGGCAGCGGGGAAGGCCCAGCCACTTGCGGATGTAGTTGTTGGCTTTTGCGTCCAACTTCAGCACTGTTGTTAAAGTGATGTCACACAACTTCAGGGGCCACATGAGACGTTGGTATAAGGTGAACTGGTAACACCACACCTTGAATTTCCCTGGCAGGAGGCTTTGGTCGATCTTCTTCAGGCCGTCCAAGAGCTGGGAAGTGACAGAAGAAGCCATGTGCTTGTCAGAAAGGTCAGCCGTGTAAAGCCTTCCGAGGCTTCGCACAGGATGGTCCACTAGCAGCGGGATCTTCTCGCCATCCACTGAGAAAGAGATGTTGTCATTCCGGACTCCTTTCCTGATTGAGAGACTGCGGGACTTAGTTGGTTTTATCCTCATCCGGGCCCATGTTAGGAGCTCCTCAAACCTCTTCAGAAGTCTCGCTGTGCACGCTGCTGTCTGAAGGAGTGTGGTGACATCATCCATATAGCTCCGTAGGGCTGGGAGTCGCAGACCTGACTGGGATCTGATTCCTCGGACCATCTGTCTTCCGCCGATTAGGATGATCTCAAACGCTGCTGTGAAAAGGATGGGGGAGATCGAACAACCCATCGCTATCCCTTTCTCCAGCCGGTGCCAACACGTTGAGAACTCCTGGGTTGTGTAGCATACATGGAAGTTGTTAAAGTAGGTTGCTAGTAGGCTCTGGATGCACGGTGGTATGTGGAAGAATTTGAGGGCAAAATGGATGAGCTGGTGGGGAACAGACCCATATGCATTTGCAAGGTCCAGCCAAACGACGTGCAGGTCTGATTTGCTCCGCTTCGCTGTCTGGATCTGTTCCCAGATCATAGCCGAGTGCTCCACGCAGCCAGGAAATCCTGGGACGCCTGCCTTCTGACAGCTGGTGTCGATGTAATTGTTTGCCAGGAGGTAGCTGGTCATGCGCTTTGCCATCACTGAGAAGAAGATCTTCCCCTCCACATTCAATAAGGCTATGCCTCTGAATTGGCTGATGTTATGGGAGTCTTTCTCTTTCGGGATGAAGGTAGTGACTGCTCTGCTCCATGCTGAAGGGATGGATTCTGTTTTCCAGGCAATGCCCATTAGTCTCCACAAAAGCTTCAGGGTCATTGGGCAGTTCTTGTATACCCTATAGGAGACGCCATTTGGTCCGGGTGCAGATGCAGCTCTCGCATGCTCCACCGCCTGCTTAACTTCAGACCATCTGGGGGGTGTGGTGTCAAACTGAGAAGAGGGCTCGGGTGGGAGCGGTACGTGCCCTGGGGAACCAAGGGGACTCTCCTTTTGGCTGTCACTGAGCTGGTCCTTGATGTGTTCCTCCAGCTCCTGCTCGGTGGTCTGCAGCTTCCCCGATTTCGTCTCCTCAAGCAAACCCCGGGCGTACTTGAACGGGTCCCGGAAGAAGTTCGTCCTTGCCTTTTCCTTGTTGCTTCTACGTTTCCTGATCCTTTCAGCTCGCCTCAGGTGGGTGAGTCTGGTTCTGATCTGACTCCAGAGGTTCTGCAAGCCCTCCTTCTCCTCTTCCTCAGCTCTCCTCCATGCCTTCCGCAAACGTCGCCGCTCCTTTACCAGCTGGAGGATTTCTCTCTCCCGTCTCCCGCTCTGCCTAGGAACGGTCCTCCTCTGAGGCATCTCTCCAAATCTTCCCTTGCCTTCCTCATAGATGATATGGCCGAAGATGTTCAGCTTGGACGTTGTGCTGCCTCTTAGACTGTTCTGGAGGGTGGTATGTAAGCTTTCGTCGAAGCTTCTCCATGAATCCTTGTCGCTGGCCTTTGGCCACCTGATCTTGGGTTTCCGGTCTGGCTTCTCTGGGGTTTCCTTGGTGGATTCTCTACCTGGCGTTCTGCTCTGATGCTCCTGTTGTGGGTCGTGCAGATGTGGTTGCAAATCCTGCTGGGGAGGCTGTTCTTGCTCTCTCTCACCGGATGCAATGGTGGGATCAGTAGCACTGTGGTGCTCAACCTGGCTCTGATTCCTCCTTGTCTGACCTGCTGGCGCAGTGCAAGTTTGCATCTGATAGCTGCCGCCGCATTTTGTCCTCCCCTGGTGGATCCGCAGGCCCAAGTAGGTTGTTACTTTGGACCACCCACAGCTGCATTCTCTCAGGATCCTTTGATCGTTAGTCGTTGCCGTTCCAGTCGTTACCGTGTTATCTGTCCTGATTGGTCCATCTTCCATCCCGCCTCTCGGTGGACCGCCGGGTTGTTTTTTCCTTATTTTGCTTGTAGTTAGTTTGGGGAGTCCCTGTAGCAAGGCTACAAGGACGTGTTTAAAGGGTAACTAGCCCCGCCACCCCCGGTGCAGTCTTTCCTGCCGCCAGCCAGACTTCCCTGGCAGCCCACCAGTCTTTCCTGGATGCCAACTGCTCTTTTCTCAGTAGTCACTGGCAAGCCAGATTAAATAGATGAAAGCACAGGTGGGTATACCTGCTGGGCATTGCTGCCTGTCGCACCTCCGACGGTGCCAGTGGGCTGACTGCAGGGTCGTCAGCCGGGAGCCACCCTTCACTGATGTTTCGCTCCTTTAATCCCGGAACATCTCAAGGTGGTGGAGCAGTGACAGGGACGTCTCCCTGCCACTCCCTGCAGCCAGCCCTAGGATCCTCCTTTCCCCCACGCCTTGTCCTTTCTTCTGAGCCAGAGCCAGAAGCTCCCTTGTTCAGCCTCCTCCGCCAGGTCTTTGAGCGCCTTTCTCAGCTTGGATCCTGTGATCCCCAGCGACCTCAGGAGCCGCTGTGTAGATGTTCCTGTATAGCCTCTGCACCCAACTTCCACAGGATAGGTGACTGCCCTCCACCCTGCTTGCGAGCACGCAGCTGCCAAGTCTGTGTACTTTTCCTTCTTTCTCTCGAAGGCAGCCTCCATCCCCTCTTCCCATGGAACGGTCAGCTCCACCATGATGACTGTCCTCATCGGGGTAGACCAGAGTACGACATCTGGCCGAAGGGAGGTTGATGTGATCTCGTGTGGGAACTTCAGCTGTCGATCGAGGTCAGCTCTCATGTTCCACTCTCCTCCAGGAGACAGGAGGGACCACTGCTTCGTGCTGCTGCCCTGACTTTCTCCCCCTTGCCGGACAAACTGGATCCGCTGCTGTGATGTGACTGGGCTGCTCTTGTTTGATTCCAGTCTGCGTGCTTCCAGAATTTCTGCTAGTTTGCGCAGCACCCGGTCGTGCCGCCATCTGTACCGACCCTGCGTCAGTCCCGCCTTGCATCCAGAGAGGATGTGTCGCAAGTTTGGGTTGTTGGCGTTGCAGAGTTGGCAGGTCTCCTCTGTGCCGTACCAGAGGTGCAGGTTCCGGGAACTGGGAAGGGTGTCGTAGGTGGCCCTGATCGAGAAGCTCAGCCTTGCTTGGGGCAGCCTCCACATATCCTTCCATGTGATGGCTCTGTTGATCACAGCCTCCCACGTTGTCCACCTTCCTTGCTGTTGTTGGCCCACGGCTCTGATTTTGTATGTATGTCTGTCTGTCTGTCTGTCTGTCTGTCTGTCTGTCTGTCTGTCTGTCTGTTAGTATGTATGTATGTATGTTAGTATGTATGTTAGTATGTATGTTAGTATGTATGTATGTATGTATGTATGTTAGTATGTATGTATGTCTGTATGTTTATATGTTAGTATGTATGTTAGTATGTATGAATGTATGTTAGTATGTATGTCTGTATGTATGTATGTATGTCTGTATGTAAGTATGTATGTTACTATGTATGAATGTATGTTAGTATGTATGTCTGTATGTCTGTCTGTATGTATGTATGCATGTATGCATGTATGTATGTATGTTAGTATGTATGTCTGTATGTATGTTAGTATGTATGTCTGTATGTATGTAGGTATGTATGTATGTCTGTATGTATGTATGTATGAATGTATGTATGTATGTTAGTATGTATGTCTGTATGTATGTATGTATGAATGTATGTATGTATGTATGTATGTATGTTAGTATGTATGTCTGTATGTATGTATGTATGTATGTATGTATGTATGTTAGTATGTATGTCTGTATGTATGTATGTCTGTAAGTATGTATGTATGTATGTTAGTATGTATGTATGTATGTTAGTATGTATTGTTACGCTTGCCTGGCTCAGGACAAGGTGACAAAAAGGGAGACGACACATGGAGAACAATAATAGGAGATTTATTAAAGAATAATATGTTAACTGGAAATAATGATAAAGTAAATAGTAACAACAAACAAAAAGGCTGCTGGTCGACAAGGAAGAGACCGAGTCCATCAATTTGACCCCCTCTTAAAGTTCCTGGGACAATCAGGATGATCACCTTCACCTGTGCCCATCAGGAACCAAGAGAGAGGGTCAACAAGACAATAGATGTTTGGCGCCCACTGGTGGTACCAGTGTGGATCGTCACATCCCCCCCCTTAAAACAGAGGCCTACTAAAAAGGTCTCTGCTAATTTGTTTCCCAGATTACAAATAATACAAATAATAACAAGAGTTTATGGCAACAAAAAACGGTGATCTCTGCCACACAGCCTAAACGTCAAATCCCAACCTCCCCTACAACCTGCCCACCCTCCAGCAATTCCTGGTACCTGGAAAAGCTCTATTTAAGGAGGGAGGAGCAAGAGAAAGAGAGATTAGAGACAAGAGTTTTAGACCGGCAGCATTGATTCACCTGGAAAGGCGCTGGCTCGGACTCTGCAAAGAATGCAAAAAGGTCAGGGGGTTATGATCTTAACAAACGACCACTGGATGGGACCCCCCTCCCACATAACATCAAAGTGCTGCAGAGCCCAAACCAGTGCCAAACAGAAACCAAACAGTTCTCAAACAATAACACATAACTCAGCCAATGTCTCATGGTCTTAAGCCGAGGACGCAAAACACCGTCTCCAGGCCCACTCACATCCTCCTCCCCCCCTGCTGCCACCACAGGAGTGGACGGAGATGGAGACACCCCATGCACTGTGGTCTGTGTAGACCCTCTACGGCTAGGGCATCGATCAAATAATTCTGTCTGGACACCTGTCGTACAACAGAGTAGGGACCAGTAAATTTTGCCTGGAAAACTGGGTCACTCACAGAACAATCATTATGAGGAAGCCATTGACGAACCAACACATCCTCCAAGAGAAAACAACCACTTTCAGAGCTCTCCAGCTCATTCTTAGGCTGAATCCTACTGAGCAGTAGCTTCAGCTCAGGATCCTCCTGTTGGGCTAAAATCAACTCACTCCGAGACAAAGGCGGCGGCAGGTCAGGAAACTGAAAAACAGAATTGTCAGGAGTGAACTTATCAGACTCTTTACCATCATCAATTTTAGGGTCCATGCAACTCATAGCACGAGTCATGGCGCAGGCAGTAAAAACCTCAGGAAACTCCTTCACACTTAGGTCGGGTCCTGTTGGTCGTGTAAACCCAGAACTAACTACCAGAGGTGGGGGCACATCACTCCACACTCTTCCTCCAGCCAGGTTATTTCCTAAAATGACTGCCACACCCACCACAGGCAGAGAGGGTCGAACACCAATGGTCACTACCCCCTGGACCAGATCAGAGCAAAGCTCAATTTCATGCAAGGGGACAGACAAAGTCTGCATCCCCATCCCTCTAATCAAAACGCTGGTCCCCACACTTGACTCCTGAGAGAATGTCAAAACCGATTCCAATATAAAAGATTCTGAAGCCCCTGTATCACGAAGTATCTGGACAGGCACTTTCTGTGGGCTTCCCACCAGAGAAACGAAACCTGTAGTAATAAACGGGCCAAAATCAGGATCCTCCTCGCTAATCTGTATGGAAGCAGAGCCCTGTAGTGCCCCCGCCAACTCAGTAGCCGCAGGTGGGCTGGATACTGAGGATGCCATCACCCCTGGTTTAAAGGGAGACCTCTCGGCAACCCCAGACACTCTTACTGCTGCCCCACAAGCATGCACTGCAAGTGCCAACGGTCTAACAGAGCCCCCCTTCCCACTGTAGGTTTTCTTTCCTTTTAGGACAGGACACTCCTGTTTCCAGTGACCCTTCTCAAGGCAATAATTGCATGTCGAGTTAGGATCTACTCTACTCTGACTGCCATGCTCCGACCTTGAAAAGGGGACAGAATAACCAGGACCTTCGTTAGGGAATTGTGTGCGATTTACCAATAGGTCAGTCACGTTCGGATTATGTCTACGGCTCCCCTCGCTACGAAAATGATGTTCACCAAACTGACTCTTATTAGTCAGTACAAATTCATCTGCCAACACCGCGGCTTGACCTGCTGTTTTCACCTTGTGTTCGTTAACGTAAGTGGCAATGCGATCAGGGACAATGGTTTTAAACTGTTCCAGAATAATCAAATTTGCCAGATCCTCCAGAGTATTCACCTCTACCGCCACGCACCAACGATTGAAATGGCTGGTTAGTTCTCTTACAACCTCAACATGAGTTTGTTTGTCATGTTTCTTCCATTGTCTAAACCGCTGTCTGTAAGCTTCAGGAACAAGTTCATAAGCCCTAAGGATAGCGGCCTTAACTGTATCATAATCTTTCCTCTCTCTACCATTAAGAGCAATATAAGCTTCCTGAGCTCGGCCAATAAGCACACTCTGTAGTAATGCGGTGCGGTCTGAAGTAGACCAGTCCCTATCGTCGGCAACACTCTCAAACAGTGAAAAGAATACATCAGGATCTTTTTCATTAAACTTTGGCAACAGTCTAACCATGACAGACATATTATCCCTCTTAGAATTACTCGAATCGCCACCTCCACCGTCAGATAACTTTCCCTCAGCAATCAACTTAAGGCGCTCCCGTTCATGAGCCAATTTTTCAAACTCCAATTCCCTGTCCCTCGCACGCTCTTGTGCCTGAAACTCACGCTCTCGCGTCTGCTCTCGCGTCTGAAATTCACGCTCTTGCATCTGAAATTCACGCTCTCGCGTCTGTGATTCCATCTGTAATGCTAACAATTCCTTCTGTTGATCAAATGTTAACTCAGTGGACCCAGATGCAACCCCAACGGATATTTTAGGGACAGACAATTTACCCTTTAGTATGCCCCTATTAATTAACGTAGTCTGTAAAGCCTCCACTACGTCCTGTTTCTTTGCTCGGCCTTTCACCACCTCAAGCTTAACCTCATAATGTTCCACAACCTTCCACAGTTGTTCCTTCGTTAACTGTAACAATCCATCGACCGACGGAGCTGCCACAAACTCCTCAAAAACATCCATAACTCAATATAATCAAATAACCAATATTAACCAACCCTAACAAACGGGAATCTCCCCTCCTATTACAAACTCCTCCTATAAACTACTCCCA
>NW_027662897.1:0-2500 GCF_963989245.1 Nansenia antarctica
CCCAGGTACTGCAGAGTGATCTTTCCTCCTGCATCTCTAGACAGACACTAGAACACACACACACACACACACACACACACACACACACACACACACACACACACACACACACACGCGCACACACACACACGCACACACACACACACACACACACACACACACACACACACACACACACACACACACACACACACAGGGACATAAGTTGGATATCAGTCTCTTTCTTCACGCAATGTGTGTGTGTGTGTGTGTGTACCTGCAGGACTCTGTGTGTGTGTGTGTGTGTGTGTGTGTGTGTGTACCTGCAGGACTCTGTGTGTGTGTGTGTGTGTGTGTGTACTAGGGCTGCAACTAACGATTATTTTTTCGATTAGTCGTGTGGCTTTTCGCTGCGCGTAAATGGCGACGCAGAAGCATAAATCCGGCTTAACTAGCTATCTAACCTAACGTTACGCCAAGCTACAGCTGCTCACAGAGCTAGTTGATTGGCTAGCTAGCATTGCTGGCTAGACTACAGACAGCTCACGTTAGTAGGCTACGCTTGGCGCTGTTTATCTTACAGACAGCTCGCTGGTGGACTCAACATAATTGAAATAGCATTCACTTATCAAGCATCATTCATGATCATCCACCATGACTACCTGGTATTTTAATAGCGACCACCCTCACTTCATTTCATCTCGCGTTCTCCTGGCTTCAACATGGAAAACCCCTGCTACGTAACGTTACATACAAGCGCTAGGGCTGCACGATTAATCGATTTTAAATCGAAATCGCGATTTTAAATGATGCGATTAGCTAATCGCAAAGCCTGCGATTTGCCTGCGTTTTTTTTTTTTTTTTTTTTTTTTTTTTTTTTAACCTTTATTTTTACCAGGAAGTCACATTGAGATTAAAACCTCTTTTGGAAATTTGATCAGCACTCATGGAATGCCTCTTGTCCAATCAAATTACTTGGTCTCTTTATGACTTTGAACCCGGCGCTCTCAGAGCGAATTTACGAACGCAGGCATAGGTTGTGTCACGACAGTCAGTCCAATTATTATGAGACTTTGGGCTAACGTAACGGAGACAATTAGACACCACATGGCTTACTGGACGTATGATAAACGTTAGTATGTTATAATTGCGACAGGTAAGTGTACAATGTCACTATACTAACTGTACCAGCCAAGTGCATGTCGGTGCTGTTAGTCCAGCCTTAAACTTAGCTTAGCTAACTTGTAGTCTTCGAGACGGTAGCTTAGCTTAGCTACTCATGCTAACCCGGCGTTAAAGTACAGACACAGAGTTGACAGTCTCAGCAACCTGCGGGTTGGTGTTTATATAGTATAGCAGGCTTATGGATACATGGAAGTTAACTGTTCTGTTGTCAAACATGAATGTGTCCTGTATGCATAACCTCATACCATTCGTTCATACCAGCCGCTTTAAAGACGCAGAGGTTAGCCTAGCCTAGCCTTGGGCTGAAGTATGTCACAGATTCCTAAGTCAAGGTGACGTGTGTCTGTGCTCCATAGTCAGAGACCACCATTCTATCATTCATCAGTTCGACTGTTGACCGAGTCATCTAGATGTGGTCCTTTCAGTTATAGTCACAGTGTATCCCCAAATGATCATTTTAATAGCTGGATCATCTTAGAAAGTAGCCACCTGTCTAGATGAGATGAGGTTATCATATATACAATTCATATCTTTTAAGTTCTCATCCTTGCATTAGAATTAGAGCAGTTAATAGTTTGATGGTATCATGTGGTAATGCTCTCTGAAAATAGGTGATAGACAGATTCATCCAATCACCTGCCAAGTATTTTTTGAAAGTACCTGCCCTTTTCCAAACAGCTTCCAATTAAGCTTTCCTAGATGGTTGTGTGAAACAAACCACCTGAGTCAGGTTAGTAATGCTCCATCACATGTTTTAATCTGAAGCTTGATTTTAAAGCAACCCAACTTTAAAGCAACCCAATGTAAGTTTAGTTCTTTCACTCGTAGCTCGGGCTGTGGGGGTGCTAGAGGAGGGAGCCTCTAAGTCCCCTGAAGACGTACAAACAAACTGCACGTTGATACGACCTTCCTAGCCGGAGATATGGCCACACTTTACAAAAACTCCCTTTTTTTTTTTTTTTTTTTTTTGCTATTTAAAAAAATAATAATCGCAAATTAATCGCAATCGCGATATCTGTCCAAATAATCGCAATTCGATTTTTTCCCCAAATCGTGCAGCCCTCTGTCTGTCACACGCGTGCCACAGGCAAATAAATTAATAGCACAAACGCTCATAGCATGTACAGCCCTGTCCATGAGACGTTGTTTTCCAACATGTAACAGTAAAGCTAACATAAACATTACGACCCTAACAATATAACGTTAGACAGTTGGCTAACAACGTTAGCTAAAACTTACCCAGCTGATTCTTGCATGGCGCCCGTTTAAAAAAAATAAAAAATAAAAAAATAAATAAATCTTAAATTATTTTTATTTTATAGGATTAGTCGACAAT
>NW_027662897.1:7500-10000 GCF_963989245.1 Nansenia antarctica
AGGAGAGAAACTCATGGTGTGGCCCCCATCTTCCCCTGACCTCAACCCTATTGAGAACCTTTGGAGCATCCTCAAGCAAAATATATATGAGGGTGGGAGGCAGTTCACATCAAAACAGCAGCTCTGGGAGGCTATTCTGGCATCCTGCAAAGAAATTCAAGCAGAAACTGTCCAAAAACTCACAAGTTCAATGGATGCAAGAATTGTGAAGGTGATATCAAAGAAGGGGTCCTATGTTAACATGTAACTTGACCTGTTAAGATGTTTTTGTTTGAAATAGCTTTTGATTTCAGTAAATATGACCTCCTAATATGACCTCCTAACCCTAAATTCATCAAATTACCATTTTTAGTTCTTTACAACCTATAAAATGTTTTGAAACTCTGTTGTGCATAATAATTTGGAACAGTGCATTTTGAGTTTTTTATTTGTAAAAAAAATACTGTTATCATTGGGAGGTTTGTTCAATAAAATTTGAATTATACTCTAACGGTTGATGACTTGAAAATTATACTGATTGTCATTTGCATCGACTATTTAGGAAAATCTGAGAAAAATATAATTTGCATAATAATTTGGAACGAGGTGTAAACACACACCTAGGTTTAGATACACACCTAGGTTTAGATACACACCTAGGTTTAGATACACTAGGGCTGGGACGACGCGTCGACGTAATCGACTACGTCAATACGTCGACTTGCGTAATGTGCGTCGTGCGTCGCAAATAAACAACATGGCTGCAACCAGTTACGAGCGACGTGTCATTGATTTTCAACAACGCTTAACTCACGCTTTTATTTTGAAGATGCGAAAACGAAACCGGAAGTTTACAATATCAGAATGCGCCTCTTGTTGTCTTTCAGAGTCAGAGAACAGATACCAAACTGCCGACATGTTTGCTATAATTATATTACTTGGCAGTAGGTAGTCATCACTCAATGCTCGTCTCATTTACAAGAACAGCATGGGTTGCTTGCACTGTTTGATCGCGTCATAAAAAATTAACGTCTCACATTGGCGAACATTCACACGGAACACGGAATGGCCGAACTCCGACTGTGCTGTAAAGTGGGTGGAGTATGGACTCCGCACATGCGATAGTATGTATACTAGTATACTAGATAGTAGTATAATCATGCGAGCTTTTATCGACAGGAGATCTCCGACACAGTCGTACATCAATGGCGCGGTTAAGGCTTATCCCTCTGAACCTGGCCGATCATTCGATGCATCCCTACTCTCAAGTCCCTGTCAGTGTCCCTGTTAGACATGCCATCATTATGAACAGCTAAGATACTGTAACTTGTTGACCTCCTAACTGTCTCTCGCGACGCGCCCGCCCCACACTTTGAGAAATACTGACCTATAATAATAATAATAATAACCAGGAGGCAGGCGGGGGGAGAGAGGAGGGGGGGAGAGAGAGGAGCGTGGGAGGGGGAGAGTGTTATGAATGTGAGAACTTTTATATTTTATAATATTATATTTTATGTTGGACTGTAAGAAAGAGAGGATATTTTTTGTTGTGGAATATTGCCCTGCAGTGCAGAAGCCTAATTTATATATTTGTACAAGAATAATTGAATAAAATAATGAAATGTTAATAAGAGAAGTTTTTGACATTTATTTGGGGAAAATTAAGTGATACATTAATCGAACAGTAAAAAAATAATTTGTTAGACTAATCGTTAAATTAGTCGTTAGAGTAATCGACTAATCGAAAAAATAACCGCTAGATTAAACGTTAGAAAAATAGTCGTTAGGGACAGCCCTAAGATACACACCTAGGTTTAATACACACCTAGGGTTAGATCTGGGTGAGAGGCTAAAACACAATGAAACATTTCCAGGATATAGATTTTTTTTCCAGGATATTTGGTCATTTTTGTATATTTCCCATGACGAGTGGGAACCCTGTGTGTGTGTGTGTGTGTGTGTGTGTTCCTCACCTCTGATGACGTAGCTGTCCAGAGCGTCCTCCATCTTCTGCAGCGCCTCGGCGCGCGTGTCTCCATACGTCACCAGCTACGGAGAGACCAGAGGGACATTTCACATAGCTGACCAGCTACGGAGAGACCAGAGGGACATTTCACATAGGAGACCAGCTATGGAGAGACCAGAGGGACATTTCACATAGGAGACCAGCTACGGAGAGACCAGAGGGACATTTCACAACCTACTCAGACTGACACAGAGCTGACACCAACCACATGCACAGGAAACGTTCAGGAACGGCAGGTTTAGGGAACAGTCTAGAACAGCGGTCGGGAACCTATGGCTCTTCCGGTGACGGCATATGGCTCCCAGACAATTGGGTTGAAAAGTAAAAAATAAAAAATAAAATAAAAGTAAAAAAAAATAAAATCCGTTTGGAACTGATTTTAAAATACTTGTGATATTGCGTAATAATACTGTGTCATTTTAAAGTAAACAGAAATTAGTTTTGAAGTTAAATTTCACGGGACTCTTCACGGGACCCATGACCTGTGAGTCGGGT
>NW_027662897.1:15000-19453 GCF_963989245.1 Nansenia antarctica
CTTTTATTTGTATACAATTTTCTGCAAACGTTGCAGCTCAAAGTGCTTTAATCATTATGTAATCATAATTTAATTATTTAGTCATTTAAAGGCGATATTAAAAATAATATTGACTTGAAAATATTTGCTGAGCCTCCTCGTCCTGAACTGGCTCTGGAACTGGATGCTCAGAGTCTGCTTCAACTACACGCCTGAGGAACTATACGCCTGAGGAACGGTCGGCATTAAGGATATGGTCTGGCAGCTGCTAAGAAAATGATTCTATTGGATTGGAAATCACCTCCACCTCCCTGCTTCCAGAAACGGCTCAACGAATTAATCAGTAGCATGCAAATGGAGAGACTACGCTTCTACAACTCTAAAGGTCCCCCCCCCCCCCACCTGCAGGCGTGTGTTCATCTCCAGGAAGTAGAAGTTCTTCTGGGAGTCGACCAGGAACTCCACGGTGCCGGCTGAGCAGTACTGGACCGCCTGGGCCAGCTGCACCGCCTGCTCCCCCATGGCCCGACGGGTCTCTGGGTCCAGGAACGTACTGACAGGGAGGGACAGGGAGGGACAGGGAGGGACAGGGACGAACAGGGACGAACAGGGACGGACAGGGAGGGACAGGGAGGGACAGGGAGGGTCAGGGAGGGACAGGGACGGACAGGGACGGACAGGGACGGACAGGGACGGACAGGGAGGGACAGGGAGGGACAGGGACGGACAGGGAGGGACAGGGAGGGACAGGGAGGACAGGGAGGGACAGGGACGGACAGGGACGGACAGGGACGGACAGGGAGGGACAGGGAGGGACAGGGACGGACAGGGAGGGACAGGGAGGGACAGGGACGGACAGGGAGGGACAGGGAGGGACAGGGAGGGACAGGGAGGGACAGGACGGACAGGGACGGACAGGGAGGGACAGGGAGGGACAGGGAGGGACAGGGAGGGACAGGGAGGGACAGGGACGGACAGGGAGGGACAGGGACGGACAGGGAGGGACAGGGAGGGGTAGGGAGGGACAGGGACGGACAGGGAGGGACAGGGAGGGACATGGACGGACAGGGAGGGACAGGACGGACAGGGAGGGACAGGGAGGGACAGGGACGGACAGGGAGGGACAGGGAGGGACAGGAGGGACAGGGACGGACAGGGAGGGACAGGGACGGACAGGGACGGACAGGGAGGGACAGGGAGGGACAGGGAGGGACAGGGACAGACAGGGAGGGACAGGGAGGGACAGGGACGGACAGGGAGGGACAGGGAGGGACAGGGGGGGACAGGGGGGGACAGGGACGGACAGGGAGGGACAGGGAGGGACCAGGGGGGGACAGGGAGGGACAGGGACGGACAGGGAGGGACAGGGAGGGACAGGGACGGACAGGGAGGGACAGGGAGGGACAGGGAGAGACAGGGAGGGACAGGGACGGACAGGGAGGGACCAGGGACGGACAGGGACGGACAGGGACGGACAGGGAGGACAGGGACGGACAGGGAGGGACAGGGACGGACAGGGACGGACAGGGAGGGACAGGGAGGGACAGGGAGGGACAGGAGGGACAGGGACGGACAGGGAGGGACAGGGACGGACAGGGAGGGACAGGGAGGGACAGGGAGGGACAGGGACGGACAGGGAGGGACAGGGAGGGACAGGGACGGACAGGGACGGACAGGGAGGGACAGGGAGGGACAGGGAGGGACAGGGACGGACAGGGAGGGACAGGGAGGGACAGGGAGGGACAGGACAGACAGGGAGAGACAGGGAGGGACAGGGAGGGACAGGAGTGACAGGGACGGACAGGGAGGGACAGGGAGGGACAGGGAGGGACAGGGAGGGACAGGGAGGGACAGGGACGGACAGGGAGGGACAGGAAGGGACAGGGACGGACAGGAGGGACAGGGAGGGACAGGGAGGGACAGGGACGGACAGGGAGGGACAGGGACGGACAGGGAGGGACAGGGAGGGACAGGGAGGGACAGGGAGGGACAGGGACGGACAGGGACGGACAGGGAGGGACAGGGAGGGACAGGGACGGACAGGGACGGACAGGGACGGACAGGGAGGGACAGGGAGGGACAGGGAGGGACAGGGAGGGACAGGGAGGGACAGGGAGGGACAGGGACGGACAGGGAGGGACAGGGACGGACAGGGAGGGACAGGGAGGGACAGGGAGGGACAGGGAGGGACAGGGAGGACAGGGACGGACAGGACGGACAGGAGGGACAGGGACGGACAGGGAGGGACAGGGAGGGACAGGAGGGACAGGGAGGGACAGGACGGACAGGGAGGGACAGGAGGGACAGGGAGGACAGGGACGGACAGGGAGGGACAGGGACGGACAGGGAGGACAGGGAGGGACAGGGAGGGACAGGGACGGACAGGGAGGGACAGGGAGGGACCAGGGAGGACAGGAGGGACAGGGACGGACAGGGAGGGACAGGAGGGACAGGAGGGACAGGGAGGGACAGGCGAGGGACAGGGAGGGACAGGGACGGACAGGGACACACAGAGACACACAGAGACACACAGAGACACACAGGGACACACAGAGACACACAGAGACACACAGAGACACACAGAGACACACAGGGACACACACAGACACACAGAGACACACAGGACACACAGAGACACACAGAGACACACAGAGACACACAGGGACACACACAGACACACAGAGACACACAGGGACACACACAGACACACAGAGACACACAGAGACACACAGAGACACACACAGACACACAGAGACACACAGAGACACACAGGGACACACACAGACACACAGGGACGGACAGAGACACACAGGGACACACACAGACACACAGAGACACACAGGACACACAGAGACACACACAGACACACAGAGACACACAGAGACACACAGAGACACACAGAGACACACAGAGACACACACAGACACACACAGACACACAGAGACACACAGAGACACACAGAGACACACACACAGACACACAGAGACACACAGAGACACACAGAGACACACACAGACACACAGAGACACACAGGGGCACACAGAGACACACAGAGACACACAGAGACACACAGAGACACACAGAGACACACAGAGACACACAGAGACACACAGGGACACACAGAGACACACAGAGACACACAGAGACACACAGAGACACACAGAGACACACAGAGACACACAGAGACACACAGGGACGGACAGGGACGGACAGGGACACAAACACACAGTTTAATGCTTTATTTGGATTGACAGGTAGGATACATATCATGCAAGATCCAATATGACTAAAAACAGGTCTTAACAGCAGCAGAGGGTGAAGGTGCATCTGTGTTTCCAGATGAAGAGAGTACCAGTCATAGCTGAACACTGAACACTATCTTGCGAGTTTCTTCACTTCAGGCTACAACTTAACTGTCCCTCCTGAGACATCCCTTTACCCCCCGTACAGTTTCTCTACTGTAAATAATACAATTAAATCAATAATAATTCTTCCTTCTTCTATCCTAGCATAGATTACTTTTTCTTATGATTGATGGATAGATGATTCACTTTCACAAATCGCTTTGGCTAAAGGCGTCTGCTAAATGCCAAAAATGTAAATGAGGATGCAACCTCAGCACATTATGTTCAAGTCAAGACTAAAAGTTTTTAAATTACTAAATAATTAAATGATGATTATATAATGATTGAAGCACTTTGAGCTGCAACATTTGCAGGAAAAGCGCTATACAAAGAAAACAAATGTTAAAGTTAAATGTAATGTAAAGGTGAGAGGTGAAGGTGAAAGGTCAAAGGTGAGGTCTACCTGGGGGCCTCTCCACCACCTTCTGTTGCGTCTCTGGATGGAACACTCCTCTCATTCAGCCACAGGGCGTTACCATGACGATCAGCCAGGACCTGCACACACACACACACACACACACACACACACACACACACACACACACACACGTTACCCAAGGATTACACACACACTGTGGAAATGCTCATCCTCTGAATGATTTGCCTAATCTTTCTCTATCTATCTCTCTCTCACACACACACACACACACACACACACTCGCACACACTCACACACACACACACACACACACACACACACACACACCTGTATCTCTATGTGTCGGGGGTTGTCTATGAACTTCTCTATGAGCAGGCGGTCGTCTCCGAAGCTGGACGCTGCTTCCTGGGAGGAGAACCGGAACCCTTCCCTGAGGAACCAGACAGAACCTTTATTAACCTGTAATAACGCCTGTATTAACCTGTAAGAGAGAGAGAGAGAGACAGAGAGAGACAGAGAGAGACAGAGAGAGAGAGAGAGAGAGAGAGAGAGAGAGAGAGAGAGAGAGAGACAGAGAGAGAGACAGAGAGAGAGAGAGACAGAGAGAGAGAGAGAGACAGAGACAGAGACAGACAGACAGAGAGAGAGACACAGAGACAGAGAGAGAGGGAGGGAGGAGGGAGGAGGGAGG
>NW_027662895.1:7500-9712 GCF_963989245.1 Nansenia antarctica
GATTTCAGGCGGGATTCGAACTCACAACCTTCCGATCACCAGTCCAACTCACTCACTATCCACTAGATGTTTTATATACAGATGTATTATAAAAGAGGCTATATCAAAGACGGTATGTTTAATGTCTAAAAGGGGGGGGGTCGCAGTGGGGTTGCCATGGCGATGGGGGGACACACAGAGACACAGAGGAGCAGGAAGACATGTCTGTAGCGCGTAGCGTGTGGCGTCCCCCCCCCCCCAAAACATCCACAGTCGTCCAGCCTCACAAACACTAACAGGCCTTTCCTGTTTGCGGTTGCCCGTGGTGACAGGGTTCCGCGGTGATGCCATCAACACAGTGATATATAGGCTAGTGTGTGAGAGTGTTTTGGGAGGTTCGTGGGGGGGGGGGGGGGGTGTATGATGACCTCAGCACCGGGGAGTCCCGGGGGTCCTGTATTATCAGTGCGAGCCAGAGAACAAGACTCGTTCTCACACTCAGTATCTGTGCTCCCCCCCCCCCCTCTAACCTCCCCCCCAACCTCCCCCCTTAACCTCCCCCACCAAGTCTCCACACAGGGGGATCACAAATCAGCCCTCACACACACACACACACACACACACACACACACATACACACACACCGTAACAGAGCCTCTGTCCTCTACGCACGCACGCATACACACATACATACAGACAGACAGACAGACAGACACATACAGACAGACAGACAGACAGACAGACATACCTACATACATACACACACACACACACACACACACACACACACACACACACACATACAAGCCCAGGGGACGGAGCGTTCTGGAAGCGTCCCTGAGTGTGTTGAGGAATGTTCCTCAGGCATTTGTTAGTTTGTTAGTTTCCGGCTGGTCCAGATGTTTAAACCTCCGCTGATACCGTCTTCAACGCCAGGAATGATGGGACTGGGAATGATGGGATCTGGCAAGCCAAGGAGGCTCTGAGTCAACGGTAGTTAACACTAGAACAGCCATGGGTGGGGTCATTAACACTAGAACAGCCATGGGTGGGGTCATTAACACCAGAACAGCCATGGGTGGGGTCATTAACACTAGAACAGCCATGGGTGGGGACATTAACACTAGAACAGCCATTGGTGGGGTTATTAACACTAGAACAGCCATGGGTGGGGTCATTAACACTAGAACAGCCATGGGTGGGGTCATTAACACTAGAACAGCCATGGGTGGGGTCATTAACACTAGAACAGCCATGGGTGGGGTCATTAACACTAGAACAGCCATGAGTGGGGTCATTAACACTAGAACAGCCATGGGTGGGTTCATTAACACTAGAACAGCCGTGAGTGGGGTCATTAACACTAGAACAGCCGTGGGTGGGGTCATTAACACTAGAACAGCCATGGGTGGGGTCATTAACACTAGAACAGCCGTGAGAGTTTTTTTACCTGTGAGTAAAGAAAAATGTTCTATCTTTGCACTCGATCACATTTCAGGACCCTCCTTTCATGACTTGTCCTAGATATGTGCGTTCTACCACCCAGTATCCTTACATTTTCTAAATCACATCAGGATAAGCTAGTATGAAGATATTTCACTGTTTTTCTGTGTAGGAAGCAGACTAGTTTACAAGCCAACTAGTGGTCGTTGTGTGTAAGTAGCAGCTTCCCATTGTAAAGACTATGGTCATGTGACCGAGGCAGCTCTTATAGTAGGTAAAATACTATAAACATTAGGTTTAAACATCTGGACTAGACAGGTAGTTAAGAGAGACAGGTAGGTAAGAGGGACATTGCGTAATTCCCTCCTCTGACAGTTAGGGGGCGGTGTTGCTGTCTTGGGTGTCCGCTTCCCACCGTGGTCAGTACTGGCTGGCTGTGTGTGTGCGTGTGTGTGTGTGTGTGTGTGTGTGTGTGTGTGTGTGTGTGAGCGTGCGTGCGTGCGTGCGTGCGTGCGTGCGTGTGTGTCTCTGTGTCTGATTGTGTGTGTGTCTGATTCTGTCTGTCTGCGTCTGAGAGAGAGAGAGAGAGAGAGAGAGAGAGAGAGAGAGAGACAGAGAGGGAGAGAGAGAGAGAGAGACAGAGGGAGAGGGACTGAGACAGAGAGAGAGAGAGACAGAGAGAGAGGGAGAGAGAGAGAGACAGAGAGAGAGGGAGAGAGAGAGAGAGAGAGAGACAGAGAGAGAGAGACAGAGAGAGAGAGAGAGAGAGAGAGAGACAGAGAGAGAGGGG
>NW_027662894.1:0-67000 GCF_963989245.1 Nansenia antarctica
CATGATCTTTAAGGAATTCAGTAATTTGTTTAATGTGTTCAATCTTATGATCTTTAGTAAGCCACACGTAACGTTCCGAGGGTGTGTTACCTTCTCCGGCATTATCGTGGTTCTCATTTAGCGTGGTTCTCATTTAGCGTATCACATTTTGCTATTATTGTATCCATTCTAATGTTAGGTAATAAAGTGTTTAGAATATATCTCACATCCTTGCCGTCCATACTTCCATGCATTATTGTTGTTCTCCACCAATTTATAAATCCCCTTGGATCCCCTAGTCTCCACCTCTACCAGACACCAGACACTCCTCTAGTCTCCACCTCTACCAGACACCAGACACTCCTCTAGTCTCCACCTCTACCAGACACTCCCCTAGTCTCCACCTCTACCAGACACCAGACACTCCTCTAGTCTCCACCTCTACCAGACACCAGACACTCCTCTAGTCTCCACCTCTACCAGACACTCCTCTAGTCTCCACCTCTACCAGACACCAGACACTCCTCTAGTCTCCACCTCTACCAGACACTCCTCTAGTCTCCACCTCTACCAGACACCAGACACTCCTCTAGTCTCCACCTCTACCAGACACCAGACACTCCTCTAGTCTCCACCTCTACCAGACACCAGACACTCCTCTAGTCTCCACCTCTACCAGACACCAGACACTCCTCTAGTCTCCACCTCTACCAGACACCAGACACTCCTCTAGTCTTCACCTCTACCAGACACCAGACACTCCTCTAGTCTCCACCTCTACCAGACACCAGACACTCCTCTAGTCTCCACCTCTACCAGACACTCCTCTAGTCTCCACCTCTACCAGACACTCCTCTAGTCTCCACCTCTACCAGACACCAGACACTCCTCTAGTCTCCACCTCTACCAGACACCAGACACTCCTCTAGTCTCCACCTCTACCAGACACCAGACACTCATCTAGTCTCCACCTCTACCAGACACCAGACACTCCTCTAGTCTTCACCTCTACCAGACACCAGACACTCCCCTAGTCTCCACCTCTACCAGACACCAGACACTCCTCTAGTCTCCACCTCTACCAGACACCAGACACTCCTCTAGTCTCCACCTCTACCAGACACCAGACACTCCTCTAGTCTCCACCTCTACCAGACACCAGACACTCCTCTAGTCTCCACCTCTACCAGACACCAGACACTCCTCTAGTCTCCACCTCTACCAGACACTCCTCTAGTCTCCACCTCTACCAGACACCAGACACTCCTCTAGTCTCCACCTCTACCAGACACTCCTCTAGTCTCCACCTCTACCAGACACTCCTCTAGTCTCCACCTCTACCAGACACCAGACACTCCTCTAGTCTCCACCTCTACCAGACACCAGACACTCCTCTAGTCTCCACCTCTACCAGACACCAGACACTCCCCTAGTCTCCACCTCTACCAGACACTCCTCTAGTCTCCACCTCTACCAGACACTCCTCTAGTCTCCACCTCTACCAGACACCAGACACTCCTCTAGTCTCCACCTCTACCAGACACCAGACACTCCCCTAGTCTCCACCTCTACCAGACACTCCTCTAGTCTCCACCTCTACCAGACACCAGACACTCCTCTAGTCTCCACCTCTACCAGACACCAGACACTCCTCTAGTCTCCACCTCTACCAGACACTCCTCTAGTCTCCACCTCTACCAGACACCAGACACTCCTCTAGTCTCCACCTCTACCAGACACTCCTCTAGTCTCCACCTCTACCAGACACCAGACACTCCCCTAGTCTCCACCTCTACCAGACACTCCTCTAGTCTCCACCTCTACCAGACACTCCTCTAGTCTCCACCTCTACCAGACACCAGACACTCCTCTAGTCTCCACCTCTACCAGACACCAGACACTCCCCTAGTCTCCACCTCTACCAGACACTCCTCTAGTCTCCACCTCTACCAGACACTCCTCTAGTCTCCACCTCTACCAGACACTCCTCTAGTCTCCACCTCTACCAGACACTCCTCTAGTCTCCACCTCTACCAGACACCAGACACTCTCCTAGACACAAGTACTGTAACTATAGGACAGTAGACACAAGTACTGTAACTATAGGACAGTAGACACATGTACTGTAACTATAGGACAGTAGACAAGTACTGAAAGTGTCATCTTGCCAACAAGCAATTATGAGATTCAGCTAGTGGAGCTGTCATGTGATCAGACCCTGAAAAGGACATTCCTAGGCAAATCAGAGACCCTATAACAGGGGTATTCAATTAATCAACATAAGAGAGCTTTTGAAAAATGTGCATCTTCAAATAAAGTGCTTAATTTTAGAAAAACTAAATAAAAAGTGTAACTTGAGTTTCCTTTTCTATTCTATTTTGCTAGCACAAGTCATCCTGGGTTAATATTTCGGGTTTCCTTGTAGCTGATGATGCTGACATAGGTATCTGCTTGATTTTTCCACAAAACGTTTATTTTAGTTTACCCTCAAGTAAGGTTTCAGCTACCACTCATGCACTTCTTGACCGTCAGTAAATGCGTTTTATGTTGACCCAAAATCCAAGCAAATGTAAAGTTAATTTAGCAGTTATATTCCTTTGCGATAAGCGCCCTCCTGTGGTACTGTAACATGCTGCACAGCATTGAGTGTAAACAGCAGGAGTCTGAGGACAGGAAGTACCTGGAGGTGGAGACAGAGACGGGGATAGGGTGCTGGCCTGGGGAACTTCTACTATTTCACTTCAGTTCAGTGTCCAGGTCTGTGTAGCCTACAGTATGAATCTTGGGGGTTGTGGAGGCTGCTAAATAGAATAATCTGCATTACTATAGAGCAGAGGTTCCCAACATGTTTTGTCTTGCGACCCCAAATTTACATTAATAATTCCGCCCAAAAAACTGCAATGTGCAATACACAGTTTAGTTTGATTCTCTCAAGGGTTATGGTTAAGGTTAGGCTATGTCTGACATTCAGATGTTTGCCTTGGATGGTAAATCTATTGTTCCGATGTGGGTATTGGGGGAGAGGGGGACTTATTACCATCCTCTAATCATGTCATTACCATGCATTGATAAAAGTAAACAAGGACGTGTTTTTGCTTGGTTTATCAGTGATGATTGGCATCAGGAAGTGTATCCCTGACCCCTGACCCTGCCCTTATGTTTGTGTCTCTTGTCTACTTCCTGTTTATGGTCAAGCATTAAGTTCAATCAAATGTTTTGTCTTCTTTCTCTATGAGAAACACACCCCAACATTGCTTAACAAGATACACATTAGATTAGATGTCCTCCACTTCTAAGAACCAACAACTCAAAGTTGTCAAAGTAATGGGACAGAAACAAAGTGCTTAACTTTAATCAGTTGTACAAATTAAAAGTGCGTGGCTGAAACTATGAGCCACCCGTCCCATATCATAACATATTATAGCCATGGCCAACGTCAGAGGGTGGGGTGGAAACAGTCAGGGCTTTATTTGATCTACAAACACAAATCCATTAAATACAGTTACAACTCAAACATAGCTATGTTCTGGTTCAATATCAGGCTAAAATGGAGGTAATTAGGGTTGAGTCAATACTCAAGTACAAACAGCATTGAGCTAAGATCCTTTAATAAGAGATTAGTTTCTCTATTTCTCAATAAGGTCCTGTTACAGTAACACACCCTTTCTCTCTTGACATTGGCACACGTTACAGCAGCAATCAAGACAGGCGAGAAACTGTTAGTGGAAGATTTCATTGTTCTTAGTCTTTGTCAAGATGAATATAAAGGGATCAACCAGTCATGAGTGGAAGCCCTCTACATTGCCCACTAGGTAATGGCACTATCTTCTCTGACTCTGTTCACTATGGCTCAGACAGCAAAACGTAGAGTGAGTGGCCAGCCCACATAGGGACAGGTCTCAGTGGTGCTGGGGGGTTCTATGTGATTCCATTGTTACAGTGCAGTTTTGGTCCAGGAGACAGACTTGTCAAGTATTCATGCTGGTGTTGAATTGCAAGTCATGGTTAATGTTTTAGTCCTGTGAGGTGGTTGGTTTGGCACATTGGGCTTGGGGCGGTTGGGTCCAATAATCCGTACAGTAGTTCACAAGGTTCACAGCAGACTGGGTAGTGGATGTGACGAGGCCATCATGAGCATGTGCTTAGAGAGGCCCTGGGGTGCGGTCTTCTTCTTGTCACATGACCGCGGCGTGGTGGTGGTGGGGGGTAAGGCTGGCGTAGGTGATGGTGGTGGGTCTGGGGGGCCAGTCGGGGTCCTCCTGCAGCTCCTGGGCCAGGTGTACATAACACGCCCGCGGGGTGTTCCTCCTCCACCTCTGACAGAAGAGCCAAGAGAGGAACGCCGAGCCCCAGCGATCGTTGGCCGACTGGGAACAGTACACACACACACGCATACATTGAAGAGAAAACATACACGCCGTTAATGGTTGTTTTTTTCAATTGCTTCTGAATGTCATATTTGTTGCAATTGAAATGGGTTTATGATAATTGATGGATTCCTGGCAAAGATCTATTCCAATCATGTAGGCGTAGGTGATCAATGACTTTGAATGCTTTAGCAGCGATGGATGAGCTGTGAACCACTGTAAGCATCACTTGCTTTACCTTTTACTTCATTTCAGAATCATCAAAAAACTAAAACAAATGTGAAATAAAACCAGCTGAACTGCATGCATTGTGGGAGGGGAGGCAGACCAGGAAATGAAAGAAGCTAACCACAAAAGGACAGAAAGGGGTAAATATTCCCAACCTGAGGTGTGTGAGCAGCGGAGGCCATGTCATGTTGCAAAGTGCTCTAAATCATGATTGTTCATGACAAAGTATGACTTTGTAATGATTTCACGAACTCACTGTTATCACAATCAGATGATAGTGATCTAAACTAACACGCTCTGGTAGATTATTTCCTTGTTCAATGATATCTGGTGTGTGGCTGTAGCGAACTCTTTTACCAACTGCAGGGTTACTACAGATAGTCTGCATGGTGTCCTTCAGTGGTGGAATGTTTCATCACCATATCATGCCACTTAGTGGGAAGGTTGTGCATGTGCATGCATTTGAATAACCTAATCGACTACTGTAATACAATTGCACAGTTAGTAACTGCCCTATTGGTACAAGGGGGTGGGGAATTGTTGTCTAAATGAAGTGTTTTTTGTGTTGTTTGGTTAAATCTCTCCTCACCTCTGTGTTCAGCTGCATTTCATCCGTAACTACCTGCTGGAGACAGGAGGCCACGCTGAGACCACGCCCCAGGACCAGGCACGCATAGAGGACGACATGCTGGTGGAAGCCAACAGGTATGAGATATGTACAGGTATGAGATATGTACAGGTATGAGATATGTACAGATATGTACAGGTATGAGATATGTACAGGTATGTACAGGTATGACATATGTACAGGTATGATATATGTACAGGTATGAGATATGTACAGGTATGAGATATGTACAGGTATTTTGCGAGCATATTTTCATTGATCTATACAGGTTATCTCAATGACAGTAAACAAACACATGTTGCAAAATGATAGTGAGGCACAATACGCCTAAATAAGAATGATAGCATTAGATATCTTATTATGACATAACATACAATGGCATTAGATATCTTATTATGACATAACATACAATGGCATTAGATATCTAATTATGACATTACATACAATAGCATTAGATATCTTATTATGACATTACATACAATAGCATTAGATATCTTATTATGACATAACATACAATGGCATTAGATATCTTATTATGACATAACATACAATGGCATTAGATATCTTATTATGACATAACATACAATAGCATTTGGGGTCAGTGAAAGTACAATGGTCTAAGAACTCTTTCAATTAATCACAATCACATGTGCTTACAGTTACACATGTGCTGTTTTGTTGATTCTGTGTTTGTTTTGTAGGTATGCGTTGGCGTCCCACTTCCTCTGGGCTCTGTGGTCCATCATTCAGGCCAGGTTATCCAACATTGAGTTTGGCTACATGGTAAGTAACAGACATCACTTGTAGAGAACAGAAGAGTAGTGTGTGAGTAGAGTCCCAGCAGTCTCTTCTTTGAGCTTGTTTTGCATGATTATGAGTCCTAGGAACTCCATATTGGTCTCAATTACAGCCCTGGAGGGCATAAGAAAGAGAATTGATTTATGTCAGGACCAAAAAACATGCATATTCTCACAAGACAAATCTGAGACATGGATTTCAGTCTCTCCTGGCTGATAGATATTCTAAATACTGTTTTAATTTGAGTGTATAATATAATATTATAATAAATATTATAATTGCAAAATCAAGAATGCCTCGAAAGGATAAGATTCCTCTTGGACACCTGTTCCCTTATTGACTCAGTAGCGAGCGAGTCGCAGGAGCCAGCATCAGGCGGGCGTGAGAGCGCCTCTCACTCGGGCTATGTGGCGGCTCTATACCGTTAACATGGGCGCCTAAATGAAACTCACACGTGCTGCTGAGGTAAGGCGAGGTTGACGCAGCCAGTGAGTTTATCCCTAAGTTGGTAGAGCATGGCGCTAACAACGCTTAGGATGTGGGTTTGATTCCCGCTCAACACTTAGGTTGTGGGTTTGATTCACGCTGGGACCATAATATACTGACACATGTATGCACTTACTGCAATGTAAGTCGCTTTGGATAAAAGTGTCAGCTAAATAGTATATATTATTATATATTTATATATATGTACTGTACCTGTTGAGGTTCTGAACTTTGTACCAGGAGAGCTTGGCCTCTAGCTGGCGATGTGCCAGGGCGATCACTCTGAACCCTTGCCTGGTGTACGCCTCCAGTGTCTCTGGGAAACTCTCTGGTACTACAGGGGAGAGAGAGATGGAGCAGAATAAATCAACACTGTAAGGGCACTTGGGTAGATCTGAGAGGATGGAATAGGTTTAAGCAAAAACATGACAGAAAATTCCATCAGTCTGCATAATGCAATGCAATACAACTATATTCCTTACACCTGCCCAATCTTATATCCAGACATGTTATAATATAGTTACATATAGTATAATTATAATTAATAATCGTACACAAATACCCTCAAATAAAAGTTGAGTCTCTACTTTAACTTCATAATAAATAGAACAAATATTAAAATTAGGTTGTTGTTTTTTTAATGAAAAATAAAATGCTTTACTGTCCCATTGTTTACACAGGGCACTGTAATGCATTGCCTGCAGAAATAATGAGTATCATTTAGTTTGGTATTTGAGCACCTTTTTACATTCTCTCGCTATTTCTATCAGTCCTAGTAAATTGTGTTTCCAGGTAGCGTTAAAATTGTATAAACATTTCCAATTCCCTAATCTGCCTCTCCCCTGTCATGCTCTCTGGCATGCCAGCACCTGCAAAGAGTATAAGATCAATTGAAAGTGTGAAGCCTTTTTTTATATAGAGAACTATTGGCATCAATGAAAAACCTTCTATATTTCCAGAAAACGTCAGGTGCAGTAAATACAGTTCTTGATAGTAAGTAACTAAGGTGAGTATTCAAGCAGTCTCTCTCTCTCCACTCTTCCTAGTGAGCAGTTTTCTCCTCTGTTGGGCTAGGGTGTCACATCCACGGACTGGGCTTGAAATGTTAGGCCCGTTTCAACCTCTATTCAGGGGTTTAGTAGATGGCTGACCTGTCTCCTCTCTGCAGAGGCTGGACACAACCTCTGGCGCCCCCTTGAGGTAGGAGTCCATGTGTTTCTCCCCGAGCCTCCTGACCACCACACTCATCCTCTGGAGCACTGAGGAGAACGGGAACTGGCGAACTATCCCAATCTCATAGGACTGCTGGAGGAAAGACAGGAAGACAAGATGAGAACCACTAAGTCAACCAACAGGTCCATCTGTCAGTCCAAGTCTCAATTCCTTCAAATGCATTCTTCCTTCATTTCTTGAGGTAATCACAAATCTAACCAGGTTCTAACCAGGCATGTTGTCTTCAAGATGAATTATAACCATAAGGAAACATGTGTAAAAGGCTGACTCTCCTTCTGTCTCTATACATCTAAACAAGATACAGGAGGAAAAAGCCCCAGACTACTTATCGACAACTCAAATAGCTCCTGGAAAGGAAATAGAAGGTTTGCATTTAAAACCTCCTCGGTATATGAATATTGTATACTCAGTTCAGACTATGTAATGAGTTAGGCACACATATATTTGGAGGTTTAAGAGGTATAAGAGTATGTCCATAGTATACCATGTTCTGGGCTAGGTGATTGACACTCTGGTGGATCTCAGGGAGAATTTGCTTGGGTGGCCGCACAACAGTGGGCATTATGGGATTGTGGAGAGCTGTTTCCTGCTCTGTGGGCTCCTCCAGGATCTATACATCACAATTATTGGTGTTGAGTAACATGTCAATAACATGTCAGGTCTCAACTCTCCATCGAGAACCAACCGCCCCTTTTTGACCTGATGGAGTTAGCCTGGGTACCTGTCTGCTTATGTTTTAGGCAACTAGGTGCTGGCTTGGTGCTGTCACAAAGCAACAACAACGGAGCGTTCCTGTGCACAAAAAATGTATGGTATACAGACAAATGGAGGGGAATGACATGTATGTGTCAATACCCACACTAGCACTTTACCTTAGTATGCATGGCCAATACATCAGTTCATACTTGGTAGTGTGAAAGTTTGGATGTTGGATGTCATTCTTGTATTAACCTTTGGGTTGTGTTCATGTTTGCCCCCCCATCCTTGGTGTTCCCGGTCTAATTAGACCGGTCTGATTAACTGCTTCATATCTCCAAAACGACATGGTCAAATTTGCTAAATTTGGTACCTGGTGAAAGCTGAGACCTGTGAGATGTTAAAAAATGAACATAGATATGACCAAATTACTGTAATGTGACTAAATACACAGTAGAAATGTAATATTTCATTTCCGTTTTTGAGAATTTCAAATAAGAAGGCCAGTTACACCCTGAAACTCTATATATCTCTGCCAAACAACACATTGGATCAGTTCTTCAACATCTCAACATATACTGTGCAAAATTTGATGAGAGTATCTCTCTCCCTCTGGTTGACACCAGCGCAGGGGGAAGTTCAGGCTTGTTCTTCCTCACTGTCCCCACCATGGTGAGCTTGCGTTTCAACAGCTCCTGACCAAGCGCATATGAGGTGAAAAAGTTATCACATGTGATATTATGCCCCTTGAGACCGGCTGTCATGTCCAGCACAACACGCATGCTCTGTTTTTTTTCTGGCCTTCCATCAACAGGTTTGCCCGTGTAGACCTGCATATTCCAGGCATAGCTGCTCCTGGCATCACATGCTGCCCAGATCTTGATTCCATACTTGCCTGGTTTGCTTGGGATGTACTGCTTGAAGGGACAGCGACCTCTGAAACGGACCAGGCGCTCGTCAACTGTCACCTCAGGGCCTGGATTGTACATCAGTGGTAGGCGCTCCACCCACCTGTCCCAAACGTTCCTGATGGCAGCCAGTTTGTCATTTCGCCAGCGGGCAGGTCTTGTATCTCTGTTATCAAATCGGATAACTCTCGACAGGACATGAAACTGCTGTAATGACATAGTGGACCGGAATATAGGCCTCCCGCACTCCGCATCCCACAGACTCTTTGTAGCCTCATTGTTTGACCGATATACTCCTGCTAGAATCAACAGACCTATGTAGGCTTGAAGGTCTACCTGGTCCAGTGCTCTCCATGTGTCCCCAAACACACGCCTCCCCTCCAGGTTTGTCATGTCCAGTACAATTTCCTCAATGGACTCTGGTAAAAAACAGTTGGAAGCTGGACTTGATGTCATCCACACGAGATGTAGCATACCGCGTTGGTCCTGGTGTCATCCTTATGATGTTTTCCACTCTCGCTCTGCTTGCTCTATCCTGGGAGGATGAATACCAGAGCAAGTTGCCACCCTTGGACTGGAATGTCACCTCAGGTGCCTGTTCTTCAGGTGCCTCTTCCTCAGGGGCCTCTTCCTCAGGGGCCTCTTCCTCGCCGTCTGTCTCATAACATACTGGATCGAAGTCAGGATCGGTGTTGTCTTCCAATTCTGAGACATCCTCCTCTATCTCTGGTTCAACTTCAATCTCCTCTTCATCTGGTTCAAAAATTCGGTCGAGAGCCTCTCTGACAGATAATCGCTTAGACAGCCGCTTACTCATTGTGTTCACAGAGTGAATTCAGAGCAAAGCACAAATACAGCTTTATATAGGGGGTCTGTGAGAGTTTAGTCTGGAAGGTGTGGTTCACGTGGGGGGATGGGCATATAAGCACGGGAAAGAGAAGGGTTCCCATAACAAACACCTGTTTCATTTGATACATTTCATAAGCACGGGAAAGAGAAGGGTTCCCATAACAAGCACCTGTTTCGTTTGATACATTTCAGTGTTTGTTATGGGAACCCTTCTCTTTCCCGTGCTTATGTGTCCATCAGAACCATACCTTCCAGAGTTATGGGAACCCTTCTCTTTCACCCCAGGTGAACCACACCTTCCAGACTAAACAATGTTTAGTCTGGAAGGTCTGGTTCGGATCGGCAAATAAGCACGGGAAAGAGAAGGGTTCCCATAACAAACACCTAATTGTTTAGTTTGAAATGTGTCAAACTTTATATATGAAGTATTTGAACAGGTCTGATACATCCTGGAATGTTGTAGCTTGTTACAACTTGTGTTATCCATTAATTTCCTATGGCGGTCATTTTTGACCGGGAACACCACTGATGTTACAAAGTTGACTAAAACCTCAAAATTCAATGCCAGTGGTTAGTCAGCAATTTGATATGTTCAAATGCCTAGTGTGGAGGATATCATAAGGCCTTGAGGCAATCAAATGTAAAACACAATATTTATGATTGATGAAAGTTGCTCTCGGTCAGATTTGACCGGGAACACAACCGGAGGGGGGTTTATAGGCATGTGACTATAGTATAAGTATAAGATCCATAAAAGAACAGAAATGGCATTGAGACAGACTAACCCAGCCGGTAGCATTGAACATCTTGAGGTCCAGTGGGTCTCCGGAAAGTTCTCCCTCAATCTTAGTCAGTTCGTGGCAAGTTGCCATGCAAGCTACAAACCTAGACTTGACCAGGCTCTCTTTCTCAGGGTCATTCTCTGAAGGGAAGAAACTGAAGGAAGGGGGAAAAGAAAGGTTGAGTGATACTGAGTGTGACTTAAGGATAGGTCACCTAAATTAAAAAATCACAAGAATACAGAATCACACTTGAGCATAGGTGAAAGTGGGCCGGAACGGTCCGGTGCTGCGTTCCGGCAAGACTTTCTGTGCCGGAACGCCGTTGGGGGAAGAGATGCAGCTGCCTGTCAATCAAAATCCGATTGCTGCAGAGTGCAGAAGCAATCACGATTCACGATCCATAATTTCCAACAAGGAAACACATGGGTGACGTTATGTTTCCTTGCGTCTATTTTAATACCTTTGAAAAGGACATGTTAACCCGCTTTACAGTAGACCCGACGCGACGCGACGTGGCTGGGTGGGCAGCACTGGGCTCTGAGACTCTGAGACTCACGCATTTCAACCAGTTCTCGTTTTGCGGGACTTGAAATTCCTTTAAAGAAAGCTACCGGACACGAGTTTCGTGGCATCTTTCTGCACGCTCGTTAACTTCAGTCTGCAATCGAAGCGGGAGGCGAGCGCTAATGGAAGAACCTGTGTTCACGCGAGCTGCATGTAACGTAGCAATTATGGAAGCATATAGTGGACTTTATTCAAATGTTAATGCAATTTGAGATTCCACTTTTGCATGCATTCTTTCAGACAATATTCAAATTCAAATGCAATTTTCATTTTCATGTACCTGATGTGCACATTCGCTGTCAATATTAAAATGATAATGCAAAGCCATTTGACATTTAATTTTCAAAGTCATGCGCTGCTTTGTAGCTGACAAAATTCAACAGTTCATTCTAATGTGAAAATTACTATGCAATCCCAAAATAGCATGCCACTTTTGCCTGTGTTATTTGAGTCAATATTCAAATTGTAATGCAATAATGTGATACGCAATTGCATTTACATGTTCTAGTTAACACATCCGCTTTGTAGCTGACAAAATTCAAATGTTCATTCTAATGTGAAAATTACTATGCAATCCCATAATAGCATATTCATTTGCCACTTTTGCCTGCGTTATTTGAGTCAATATTCAAATTGTAATGCAATAATGTGATTAGCAATTGCATTTACATGTTCTAGGAAACACATCCGCTCATTAGAATTGCATTTGAATTTGAATATTGTCTGAAAGAATGCATGCAAAAGTGGAACATGCAAATTCTTTAAATAAGCCACTTTACATTTAGAAGACTCTTCCAATTGAAAATACAAAACACAAACCCACAACAACAAACATTGAAATATAATAAAATGAGGAAATGACAGTATGTGATGTACTGTGCTGGTGGTGGAACAGATCAAATAAGTGGAACGGCTGGTGGTGGGGTAGTGGTGGTCTAGTGGTGGTCTAGTGGATAGTGTGTTGGACTTCCGATCGGAAGGTTGTGGATAGTGTGTTGGACTTCCGATCGGAAGGTTGTGAGTTGTGAGTTGTGAGTTCAAATCCCGCCTGAAACCACACCACTACTAGTGTGCCCTTGAGTAAGGCACTTAGCCCTCAGTTACTCCAGGGGGACTGTCCCTGTAATTCGTAATTGTAAGTCGCTTTGGATAAAAGCGTCTGCTAAATGGCAGAATTATACAATTAAAATTAAAATTGTTTTGAAGCAGAAATGGTATGGTGGTGGAAGTATGTTCCTTTCTGTCTACTTCTCTTACTCTCTTATTGAAGGGGGGAGGTGGAGTGGGGGGGGGAGGTGGAGTTGGGGGGAGGTGGGGGTGGAGTGGGGGGGCCGGAGGTGGAGTGGGGGGTGAAAAGAAAAGAAGACTACTTTTACAAATCGCACATAGATCAACTGTTGCTTTTAAATGGGGTTGTAATACAGTATATACAATAGAGAAAATACAAATAAAAACAATCTTAGAGATCTTATGTTAATGAATAAGGCAGGGGGCCATTGAGTCAATACTGACGCCTCCTGATTTAACCTAATTGACTATACTGTATATGCTGTATAATAACACACATTCAGTGTAGACATGCACAAATGAACACAAAACACGTGTGTATGTATTATGCATGTGCATTATGTACACACATGCACACACACACTAGATGCAAATCACTGTCATGGACGTGGACGTTGTCGTATGTTCTCATACACAGAGGAGAAGTCCTCACACACAGGGGAGGTGTTTTCATATACAGGGGATGTGTTCTCATAGTCATTTTCTGTCACGTCTGTGGAGTGGAAAAGCACAAGCAATAGAGGCTGTAGAGACGCTGCTATCATGTCTTTTACACAAGTAGCAACAGTGTAAAACACGGTCTTTCAAACAAAGATACAAACATCTTCAGTAGGCTATTTCCTGAATAACAAAGCTATCCAGTATTGGTATTACATCTCCTTGTAATTTCCTGGAGTTTGGCTTTGCTTTTTTTTGTGTTATTATTACGTTTAGAAGCCATAGCCTTAGAATGTATGAAGCACACTGTACTCTCACCTTTTCTAATCACTGGGTCAGTTGTCTTACTTCTGTACAAAAGAAAAACAGAGAAAGTACACATTCCAGAGTTATAGGAAATTACACTTTGTACTATAATACTTTGCTATTGCAATTTGCAGAAACTCTTGTCATAAAAAAGAAAATACATTTCTCAAAGAGATTTCCACATAAGAGGGGTAAACAAATCACACTACAGAACATGCTGTGTTTATTATAGAAACAAGGCTTTGACACATAGGCCTTCATTGGGGATAGACAAGCACACCAAGCACCAATAAAGACCTTGCAAGATGTATGAAGACTAATATCTATCTTAATGAAAAATAGTAAAATAATGAACTGTGCATCATAGCAGTGCTGTCATAAATATGACATACATACATACATAACATGTAACAAGTCACGACAATGTCATTTTCCATGCATTGTAAACAGTTACAGTATGATACAGCAGGTGTTATAACATATATAGGATTCTTAATAGGACTGGTTGTTAAAATCCCTAAATATTCAGCACAACAATTGAGTGGAGTTGGAGATGTCCTCTTGGGTGGAGTGGAATTTGGCAATGATCACGTGGTGCCACCAGTACGACACATCTTCAGTTGTGGTCCCCGACCTCATTGGGTGTTTCGGCCAGTTATCACAAGACACCCTCTGCCGAGGTTGGCCCACCACAGGCTGATCAGGCCTGGGTGTGTGTCGCACGGTGGCACCACGTGGTCATTTGGGAGCCCATGTTGGGTCCCTACGTTTCAGCCACAGCCAGTGACTGCTCCGTTCTGCTGCAGTGGACAGTTCTCTGATTGCCTTCCGTTGGGCCTGTCCTCTGATCCCTACTGCCCTCAGGAGCCTTGTGGTGGAGCTGGCTACAAAGCCTCTGCAGCCCACCTCCACTGGCCACACCTTCACGTTCCAGCCCCGCCCCTCTGCTTCGACTGCTAAGTTGGCATACCGCAGCCTCTTCCGTTCGAATGCCTCATCGATGGCCTCCTCCCATGGGGCCGTCAGTTCTACGATGAAGACACGCCGGCAGGACTTGGACCAGAGGACTAGGTCTGGGCGCAGGTTGGTCGCTGCAATTTCGGGTGGGAAGGTGAGCCTCTGGCTGAGGTCTACCCGCATTTCCCAATCCCGGGCTGCGTTCAGTGGGCCTGAGTCTGGAGGTGATGGCTTGGTCCGCTGTTTCTCCCCTTCCCGGATGAAGGTTGTTTTCCGTGGAAAGGTAGTCTGGGCATTGAGAGGCATGGCGTTGGTGGTTACCCTCTTGTGCTCAAGTTCGGCTGCCAAGCACTTTAGCACTTGGTTGTGGCGCCAGGTGTATCTTCCTTGAGTTAGACTGGTCTTGCAACCCACCAAGATGTGTTTGAGGGTATATATATATATTGACATTAGAATTATACGGTTCTATCTCCATATTTGTCAAAATTTAGTTTTTTACATAATCTGATCCATTAGGTGTTTATTAATGCCTGTGTGGTGTTATTTTTAAAATGCTGAAATCTTTGAGTTAGTAATTAAGAAAATACAAAGGTTCCATCTCACAAAACATAATGGAATGTAAAAACTTTGACGCTCAATATCTCTGAACTACCCTAAACAGAGATAGAACCTTATAATTCTAAGCTCACGAGTTTATGGGTTAAAAGGTTTTGATGTCTCTTATGTACAAGTTTATCATGTTTATGACAGCAGTATGACGTATCATGAAGTATAGTTCAAATATAGTGTTACCAACATTTTACTTACTGGTTTTTCTTCATGAAGTAGACTGCCACACCAACTGCCCCTCCCACAACCACCAATACAACAATCACAATCGCAGCAATGGCACCAGACGACAGACCAGGTGGGGTTAAAGAGCCTTCCGCTGCAGACACAAGGGACAGGAGTCAGGACCACATAGACAGAGAGAGAAGAGCTACAGTTACCAGACAAAGAATCATGAATAGCCTACTCTTGATTAACAGTATAACAATTCCCCCCCAAAAAGTGCTTTAGTCAGAGAATGCTGGATTACTTTGAGGTAATTATTCAATTATTTCAACATGAGGCGAATTAACAGTGACAAGACTACAACTATGATCTTGTCTCCTAAAGTCCTAATCCTAAAGTGTCCTAAACGAAAAAATTACACATAACAGCAGAACAATTGCGTGGATATATCTTCGAATACTTTTAGAACGAATACTATTTGGGTCCCATGGAAAATGTATTCAGCAACAGACTTATTGGTTTTTTACCTTTTACGGACAGGCCGTGGACGACAGATTTTTGGATTTCAGTGACATCATTATAGGCTGTACAGTTGTAATCCCCACTGTCCGAGTATTCGCTCTTCTCTTTAGTGAGCACAGGTGACTGTCCTGGTATCTCTGTTCCATTCAACAGCCAGGTGTAGTTGGCGGTGGGGGTGGAGTCAGCAGAGCAGGTCAATGTCAACGTCTGGCCTACTTCTATTTCATTAGGACCCATGATAATAACTGTGTCAGGTCCATCTGGAACACAGAGATCATACAGAGGCAGCTACAGTGGCAAGGACAAGTAAGTGAACCCTTTGGAATTACCTGCATTTATTTATAAATGTGTCTTAAAATATGGTCTGATCTTCATCTAAGTTACAATAATGACTGTCTAGCCCTTACCCTAGCGCTAACCTTAACACAATCTGTTTTGACTAATAACACACAACTTATTGTATTGTTCTTGTCCATATTGAATACATCATTCAAACATTGACAGTGTAGGTTGGAAAATGTATGTGAATCCCTAGACTAATGATTTCTACAAAAGCTAATTGGAGGCAGGAGTTAGCAAACCTGGAGTCCAGTCAATGAAACAAGATTGGGGGTGTGGGTTAGAGATACTTTGACTTATAAAAAACTCTCAAACATTTTGAGTTTGCTATTCACAAGAAACATCTGCCGATGTGAGCCATGCCTTGCAAAAAAGAGATTATGATTTGTACTTGATTAGTTGAATCAGGTGTGCTGGTGGTGGAACAGATCAAATAAGTGGAACGGCTGGTGGTCCCCGAGGAGAGGTTTGAGAACCACTGTTCTAGTAGAAGGTTAAAAAGGGGCAACACTGGACATGTTGGCGCTGACGCAGAAGATCACTTCCTCAAATGAGTTTGTTCTGGCCGTGGCAGGCTTGCTCCTCCCCCAGTGCAAAACTGCTCTCCACTGCTCAACACATATTCAACACAGACAGACAGACAGACAGGTGGTTCATACAGTACACCTGTCTGTCTGTCTGTCTGTCTCTGGTTCATACAGTACACCTGTCTGTCTGTCTGTCTGTCTGTCTCTGGTTCATACAGTACACCTGTCTGTCTGTCTGTCTGTCTGTCTCTGGTCCATACAGTACACCTGTCTGTCTGTCTGTCTGTCTGTCTGTCTGTCTCTGGTTCATACAGAACACCTGTCTGTCTGTCTCTGGTTCATACAGTACACCTGTCTGTCTGTCTCTGGTTCATACAGAACACCTGTCTGTCTGTCTGTCTCTGGTTCATACAGTACACCTGTCTGTCTGTCTGTCTGTCTGTCTCTGGTTCATACAGTACACCTGTCTGTCTGTCTGTCTGTCTCTGGTCCATACAGTACACCTGTCTGTCTGTCTGTCTGTCTGTCTCTGGTCCATACAGTACACCTGTCTGTCTGTCTGTCTGTCTCTGGTTCATACAGTACACCTGTCTGTCTGTCTGTCTGTCTCTGGTCCATACAGTACACCTGTCTGTCTGTCTGTCTGTCTGTCTCTGGTCCATACAGTACACCTGTCTGTCTGTCTGTCTGTCTCTGGTTCATACAGTACACCTGTCTGTCTGTCTGTCTGTCTGTCTCTGGTTCATACAGTACACCTGTCTGTCTGTCTGTCTCTGGTTCATACAGTACACCTGTCTGTCTGTCTGTCTGTCTGTCTCTGGTTCATACAGTACACCTGTCTGTCTGTCTGTCTGTCTGTCTGTCTCTGGTCCATACAGTACACCTGTCTGTCTGTCTGTCTGTCTGTGGTTTATACAGTACACCTGTCTGTCTGTCTCTGGTTCATACAGAACACCTGTCTGTCTGTCTGTCTGTCTCTGGTTCATACAGTACACCTGTCTGTCTGTCTGTCTGTCTGTCTCTGGTTCATACAGTACACCTGTCTGTCTGTCTGTCTGTCTGTCTCTGGTCCATACAGTACACCTGTCTGTCTGTCTGTCTGTCTCTGGTTCATACAGTACACCTGTCTGTCTGTCTGTCTCTGGTCCATACAGTACACCTGTCTGTCTGTCTGTCTGTGGTTCATACAGTACACCTGTCTGTCTGTCTCTGGTTCATACAGAACACCTGTCTGTCTGTCTCTGGTTCATACAGAACACCTGTCTGTCTGTCTGTCTGTCTGTCTCTGGTTCATACAGTACACCTGTCTGTCTGTCTGTCTCTGGTTCATACAGTACACCTGTCTGTCTGTCTCTGGTTCATACAGTACACCTGTCTGTCTGTCTGTCTGTCTCTGGTTCATACAGTACACCTGTCTGTCTGTCTGTCTGTCTGTCTCTGGTTCATACAGTACACCTGTCTGTCTGTCTGTCTGTCTGTCTCTGGTTCATACAGTACACCTGTCTGTCTGTCTGTCTGTCTCTGGTTCATACAGTACACCTGTCTGTCTGTCTGTCTGTCTGTCTCTGGTTCATACAATACACCTGTCTGTCTGTCTGTCTGTCTGTCTCTGGTCCATACAGTACACCTGTCTGTCTGTCTCTGGTTCATACAGTACACCTGTCTGTCTGTCTGTCTGTCTGTCTGTCTGTCTGTCTCTGGTCCATACAGAACACCTGTCTGTCTGTCTGTCTCTGGTTCATACAGAACACCTGTCTGTCTGTCTGTCTGTCTCTGGTTCATACAGAACACCTGTCTGTCTGTCTGTCTGTCTGTCTGTCTCTGGTTCATACAGTACACCTGTCTGTCTGTCTGTCTGTCTGTCTGTCTCTGGTTCATACAGTACACCTGTCTGTCTGTCTGTCTGTCTGTCTCTGGTTCATACAGTACACCTGTCTGTCTGTCTGTCTCTGGTTCATACAGTACACCTGTCTGTCTGTCTGTCTGTCTGTCTGTCTGTCTGTCTGTCTGTCTGTCTCTGGTTCATACAGTACACCTGTCTGTCTGTCTGTCTCTGGTTCATACAGTACACCTGTCTGTCTGTCTGTCTCTGGTTCATACAGTACACCTGTCTGTCTGTCTGTCTGTCTCTGGTCCATACAGTACACCTGTCTGTCTGTCTGTCTGTCTGTCTCTGGTTCATACAGTACACCTGTCTGTCTGTCTCTGATCCATACAGTACACCTGTCTGTCTGTCTGTCTGTATGTCTCTGGTTCATACAGTACACCTGTCTGTCTGTCTGTCTGTCTCTGGTTCATACAGTACACCTGTCTGTCTGTCTGTCTGTCTGTCTGTCTCTGGTTCATACAGTACACCTGTCTGTCTGTCTGTCTGTCTGTCTGTCTCTGGTTCATACAGTACACCTGTCTGTCTGTCTGTCTGTCTCTGGTTCATACAGTACACCTGTCTGTCTGTCTGTCTGTCTGTCTGTCTCTGGTTCATACAGTACACCTGTCTGTCTGTCTGTCTCTGGTTCATACAGTAGGCAAGGCAAGGCAAGGCAAGTTTATTTGTATAGCACATTTCATACAACAGGGGCAATTCAAAGTGCTTTACATGCATTATTTAAAAATACAGCAAGAGGAGCATAAGAAAATAACAATTACAATGAATAAAAGCAAATATAAGAAGTAAATAGATCAAACATTTAAAAAGACAATAGTTAATGGGAAAAAGACATTGATAGAAGTGTTTGTGTTTAATCATATCCCTCCACATCCTTCTACTTCCCTCTACATCCCTCTACATCCCTCCACATCCCTCTACATCCCTCCACATCCCTCTACATCCCTCTACACCCCTCTACATCCCTCTACATAGCTCTACATCCCTCTACAACCCTCTACATCCCTCTACATCCCTCCACATCCCTCCACATCCCTCTACAACCCTCTACATCCCTCCACATCCCTCCACATTCCTCTACATCCCTCTACATCCCTCTACATCCCTCTACACCCCTCTACATCCCTCCACATTCCTCTACAATCCTCTACATCCCTCTACATCCCTCCACATCACTCTACATCCCTCTACATCCCTCCACATCCCTTCACATCCCTCTACTTCCCTCCACATCCCTCATCCCTCCACATCCCTCTACATCCCTCTACATCCCTCTACACCACTCCATATCCCTCCACATCCCTCCACAAGAGGAGCATAAGAAAATAAAAATTACAATGAATAAAAGCAAATATAAGAAGTAAATAGATAAAACATTTAAAAAGACAATAGTTAATGGAAAAAAGACATTGATAGAAGTGTTTGTGTTTAATCATAACTGGTGCAAAACATGAAGGTTTTTAGCTTAGATTTAAATATTTTAAGGGTTTGGGCCTGTTTGATTTCTTCAGGGAGTTTGTTCCAGGAGCATGCAGCAGCGTGACTGAAAGCTGCTGCACCGTGTTTTGTTTTTACTCTTGGAATTATTAGCTGATTTGTCTCAGCTGACCTTAGGGACCTTGCGGGAATATAGGGTGGGAGGAGATCTGATATGTATTTTGGTCCAAGACCATTTTGTGATTTGTATGTAATTAGGAGGATTTTGAATTCAATTCTCTGAGAGACTGGTAGCCAGTGCAGGGATCTCAGGATTGGTGTAATGTGTTCAAATTTCTTTGTTTTTGTTAGGACCCTAGCAGCGGCGTTTTGGATGAGCTGCAATTTACGAACAGCTCCTTTAGATAGGCCTGTTAGTAGACCATTACAATAATCAAGTCTACTCGAAACAAATGCATGGATGAGTTTTTCAAGGTCTTGCTTGGACATGAAACCTCTCATTCTTGTTATGTTTTTCAGGTGATAGTAGGCTGATTTAGTTATTGAGTTTATGTGGCTGTTGAAGTTTAGATCGGAGTCTAGAATTACACCAAGATTTCTGACCTGTTTTTTACTGTGAAGAGAGAGAGAATCAAGTTTTGCACTGACTTTCGATCTTTTGTCAGGTGCACCGAATACAATTATCTCTGTTTTGTCCTTGTTTAGTTGGAGGAAGTTTTGTGTCATCCAGGCGTTTATTTGCTCAATGCAATTACAGAGATTGTCAATGGGACTATAGTCGTTCGGTGAGAGGGCTATGTAGATTTGAGTGTCATCCGCATAGTTGTGGTAGGCAATTTTGTTCTTTTTTATGATGTGTCCCAATGGAAGCATGTAGAGATTGAATAGAAGGGGGCCAAGGATTGACCCTTGGGGAACCCCACATGTCATTTTAATTTGGTCAGATACAAAGTTGCCAATGGAGACATAGTAGCTTCTGTCCTGTAGGTAGGATCTAAACCAGTTTAGGGCAGTGCCCGAGAGTCCTACCCAGGTTTTTAGTCTATCTATTAGAATGTCATGGTCTACAGTGTCAAAGGCAGCACTAAGATCTAGTAGTACCAAAACTGAGATTTTTCCGGAGTCTGTGTTTACGCGAATGTCATTAAGGACCTTAATAAGGGCCGTTTCAGTGCTATGTAGGGGGCGAAAGCCTGATTGAAAGTCATCAAAGAGATCATTTAGGGTCAAATAATTGCTAAGTTGTTCGTGGGCAACCATTTCAATAATTTTTCCTGTACAGGGAAGGTTTGATATGGGTCTGTAGTTGTTTAGTACAAATGGGTCTAGGCCGTTCTTTTTTAGTAGAGGCTTAATAACTGCAGTTTTCAGGGCTTCAGGGAAGATTCCTGATGAAAGGGAGGTGTTAATTATTTGTATTAGTTCGCCTGCCATGCAGCTAAATATGTTTTTAAAAAAGCTTGTTGGCAGGACATCAAGGGCACAGGTGGATGGTTTAAGACGTGACATGATTTTATCTAGGGTCTTGTAATCAATGGTGTTAAATTGTGACATGGTTGTTATGTCCGCCCTATTTGGGGTTGTTAATGGGGACATGTTTTTCATGCCTGACACAGAAGACCTAATGCCTTGTCTAATGGTTTCTATTTTATTGTTAAAAAAGGATGTACACCTGTCTGTCTGTCTGTCTGTCTGTCTGTCTGTCTCTGGTTCATACAGTACACCTGTCTGTCTGTCTGTCTCTGGTTCATACAGTACACCTGTCTGTCTGTCTGTCTGTCTGTCTCTGATCCATACAGTACACCTGTCTGTCTGTCTGTCTGTCTGTATGTCTCTGGTTCATACAATACACCTGTCTGTCTGTCTGTCTGTCTGTCTCTGGTCCATACAGTACACCTGTCTGTCTGTCTCTGGTTCATACAGTACACCTGTCTGTCTGTCTGTCTGTCTGTCTCTGGTTCATACAGAACACCTGTCTGTCTGTCTCTGGTTCATACAGTACACCTGTCTGTCTGTCTCTGGTTCATACAGAACACCTGTCTGTCTGTCTGTCTGTCTGTCTCTGGTTCATACAGAACACCTGTCTGTCTGTCTGTCTGTCTGTCTCTGGTTCATACAGAACACCTGTCTGTCTGTCTGTCTGTCTCTGGTCCATACAGTACACCTGTCTGTCTGTCTGTCTGTCTGTCTGTCTGTCTCTGGTCCATACAGTACACCTGTCTGTCTGTCTGTCTGTCTGTCTGTCTGTCTCTGGTCCATACAGTACACCTGTCTGTCTGTCTGTCTGTCTGTCTCTGGTCCATACAGTACACCTGTCTGTCTGTCTCTGGTTCATACAGTACACCTGTCTGTCTGTCTGTCTGTCTGTCTGTCTCTGGTTCATACAGTACACCTGTCTGTCTGTCTGTCTGTCTGTCTGTCTCTGGTTCATACAGTACACCTGTCTGTCTGTCTGTCTGTCTCTGGTCCATATAGTACACCTGTCTGTCTGTCTGTCTGTCTGTCTCTGGTTCATACAGTACACCTGTCTGTCTGTCTCTGGTTCATACAGAACACCTGTCTGTCTGTCTGTCTGTCTCTGGTTCATACAGAACACATGTCTGTCTGTCTGTCTGTCTCTGGTTCATACAGTACACCTGTCTGTCTGTCTGTCTGTCTCTGGTTCATACAGTACACCTGTCTGTCTGTCTGTCTGTCTGTCTGTCTGTCTCTGGTTCATACAGTACACCTGTCTGTCTGTCTGTCTGTCTGTCTGTCTGTCTCTGGTTCATACAGTACACCTGTCTGTCTGTCTGTCTGTCTCTGGTTCATACAGTACACCTGTCTGTCTGTCTGTCTCTGGTCCATACAGTACACCTGTCTGTCTGTCTGTCTCTGGTCCATACAGTACACCTGTCTGTCTGTCTGTCTCTGGTCCATACAGTACACCTGTCTGTCTGTCTGTCTCTGGTCCATACAGTACACCTGGAGGAGTCACCCTCACTTCTAGGTTTACTGGACCATCTCTAATAAATGGTCCTTGTCAAACACCAACATTAAAAACTGCATGTTAACCAAAAGCTGAATTAAATTCTATACTGTATGGTCGTAGTGGGACACATTGGCTATGGTGAGAGTTCTGCCTCCGTCACCAAGCTAAAGTCCCTCATTGGCTGTGACCTCAGAGCTGCAATTCAGCCAGAAGTAAGAGAGGGAGGAGCCAGAGGAGGAGCTGTAGAATAGATGTGGAACTGTACTAAGAGAAGCACTGAGAGTTATCACCACACTGGAGACTGGCTGGCTGGTTAAAATCACAATAGCAACGTTCTCTTTACTTAGCATACAATTGATTCTAATGCCATACATGAAAGCTCAACAATAGCATTAGAAAATAAAAACATGTATACAATATTTTGAGAGGGGAAACAATATGTACAACATGTAACATGTCAAATGTTGATGCGTTTAAATTTACCAGAGCTGTTCTGTTTTCCGTTTTCACCAGTATTTTCGTACATTAATTGTTCTAATTAAGACATCTAACAGTGGGTCAGTATTATGGCACACCTGGTTATACACTTGTATCACTGTGCCACACAGCCTTCCTCATCATAATGAAATCAAAAAAGCAATAATGATAACTCACCATAAACCCCCAGTGTAATACTTCCATTCTGTTGGGGGCCGGTAGCTGGTGTTATCACAGCTCTGTAGTCTCCACTGTCATTCTGGGTCAGATCCCAGAGCTCCAGAGATCCAGTAGAATTGTCCAAAGTGATCCTTTCTTTGTATCCAAGCCCTATGGTGTCAAGACCAGGGTGCATGGATGTTACTATACTAGTACCATTAAATATCCACTCTATTATAAGAAATGGGATGTCTGGTGGAGTGATGGTGGTGATAAATGTCACATTCCCTCCAACCCTTCCAACCAGGGGACCTGCTGGTAACACTCCTGCTCCACAACACCACCCTGGGGAGAGAAGGAGAGGTCTGGGTGACCATCTGGTCCTCTGTACTTTACATTTACACTTTACTGTACATGTATTATAAACAACATGACATGTGAGATGGTCTGATGACGCATGATAACATGAACCTGCATGATATTCTTAAGTGACAGAGGGTGGAAAATAGATGTGGATATGTAACAGCATAATTATCCCCCTTTCAGCCTGAGGTTTGTACAATAAACATGTGAAGTACAGGAGATACAAATATATATATGTCATTTGTACCTGTTTTAATTTGCATTAGCTGACATTAAGAGTAGAATGGCGGTTGTAAGGTACGTAGTATGATCCATGCTGCACAGTGATGACCATCTCTGTCCCACCTGAGTCTCTATTCACACTCCTCTTCCTCTTTCTCCTCAAATGATCACAACAGATTCACTTCTCGTTTATGTTCACTTCTCTATTGAGAAGGGAACAAACGTTCACTTCTCTATTTCCCTTACCTGTGCCCCGACCAAAGTCCCTGATTGAGGATAACATCAACACTGTGCAATAAAACTATAGACACTAACTAACAGTGCTGATTATTATCCTCATTGATCAATCAATCAGACTTTATTTATATAGCACAAGTCATACATTGAATGCAACTCCAAGTGCTGAACATAAAAACAATAGTAAGTAAAAAACAAAAACAACTATAAACCCCTCTGGTTAATGATTTACAGTATCAGCTTATCTGCTCCATCTAAGGTTAGTGTGTGGCATACAGAACTGTGAGCTCCAACTCCATTAGTGTCATTTAGAGTCTAACACACACACACACACACACACACACACACACACAATGATGTGTGTTTGTTGCTAAAAGTATTGTGTTTCCCACAGGTCCGATCTCCTCCAACACACAGAAACCTACCAGCCCAAATACACACACAGGAAACACTGGAGAGGTGAGAGGACAATGGATGATCATCCGGAGTCAGATGTTTGAGAATTGTCCTTAAAACCAACTCATGTAGCTTTCTCCTAGTGGAGCCAAATGAAGATAAGTAAAAGCAAAAATCAGGAATGGTAAAAACATGTTGGTGTCACCTCTAGGTGTGTCTGCTCAAATCAACATAAACTTTGCACCAAAATAGGCGGCGCAGTAGTGTTGAGAATGGAGTGGGCAAATTAGCCATTCCACGTTAATAATTAAAAAGGGGATATAAGACACTTATTTGGGCATAATGGCCACAGGAGTTCTTCTTCGGCGTATGGGTTGTTGTTTTCCTCTCCACTCCACCAGGCTCGGGGCCGAGGGGCTACCCTTTTACCACCCCGAGACCTGGTTGAGGGGCTCACCCGGGCTATATTTCTGGACACCCCTCCAGAAGCCACGTCATCGTCTCGTCATATAATACCGACAGACGATGCATCCCGTTGGGTGGGTGGTACACCGGGCAATCCAGGATAACATGGTCTGCGGTTTGGTCCTCTACGCCACACTCGCACGACGCATTTGGGGCCAAGCCCCATCTGTGCATTGATGAGCGGAAACGCCCGACGCCGGTCCGGAGATGATTGAGCCTCACCCAGGATAGCCTTGGCAAGTCCATCCCGAGGGGCTCAGGGCCGGCGACTGGGATGTGGTCGCGGAGTTTGGAGGTTTGCCTCCCACTCCGTGCGCCACATATAATCCGCCCATCCTGCCTAAACTCACGTTTAGCCTCCCTGTTGTTAAGGTGGAAGGCAGCCGACACTGTCTTTGCCTCGCTAAGCTTCAATCTCCATTACCGGAAGTATGCTTGCCACAGCAGTTGTTGGGGTTTAAATAACCTTGTTTGTGTATGCGTTCTATAATAACCCAGACGGGCCACTAGTGGTTACTGTTGATACTGACTTTTGTGTCTCCTCTAACATCTGACTGCAGCAAACGTTAAACCATTCTCACGTTGAGTTAGCAGGCCCCCTAACGATGCTCCATTGTAGAGTTTCTCCTTATTACCCCTAACCTTGTTAACCCTGACCCTATCAAAGTGGTATGGTAAGTAACACGGAAAAGCTTCACCCACTTTTTAACTTTAATTGGACTATGAGAATAGCCCCACTCTAAGTACCATGGTCTTTAACAAGAAGGCTGATAGTGTCCACATACCAAAGCCTGAACCCTGAAACCGCAGACCAAGACACTTACTACCAAAGCAGTGTGTTCTGAAAAGTGGTAAGTGTAAACCCAATTGAGAGAAGCCTATAAAAGGAAGTGGAGCTTCAAGATAGACTTTGCTGTGAGTGCAAGCTTACCGTAATTGAAAGGCACCGCTGGGATTCGAACCCAGGATCTCCAATTTGTGTGTGTGTGTGTGTGTGTGTGTGTGTGTGTGTGTGTGTGTGTGTGTGTGTTGTGGCATCCCTCTCTTGACTGAGACCGAGGGTGAAACACAGCACCGTGGACAGCGCCCATTCCAGCCCCTGGGGAGATGCAGGGAAACCCCACAGATATGCACAGCTGCCCTGCATTCCCCAATTAAAGAGCTGCAGGGAGAAAACCAACTGACAGGAGATAAAGAGGGCAGACAAAGGGGGTAGAGGAGGGAGAAGCACGCACGTTGGGGTGAGAGCCGGACTACGGCACTGTATCTATGTTTTACTGTAATTAACTGTCTGTTCTGCTGCCAGACCGAGGTCCTTTGACTGCATTAGAGAGGCCCCGACAGCCGGAGGCTAGAGGGACGGGACACCAAACGGCTACCCGTACTAGCCACCTCTGGCCCACCTCCTACCCACAGCTACCCCAGAGACACCAGTCGGGCGCAGCCTATTGGAGAGGCCCCGACAGCCGGAGAGGACGCCTACAGAGCCCCCCGACTATCCTTCTACCACCCCCCTTCTGAGTTTGAGTATTGGAGAAGCCTTGAGCTGGCCTTATTGCCCTGGTTCTTTTGTGTTAATAAAATACGCCTAGAGTGGCTAACTGTTCCTCCGGTTTTGTGTCGTCTCTGGCTTGTGTGTGCACTTTTCCCCGGTCTCAGAAAGAGGGATACCACATAGTGTGTGTGTGTGTGTGTTTCCTGACACAGTCCTTTCAGGTGATGTAATAGGGTCATGCCACCATCCTTATCACACCAGACACAGACAGATGTGTTGTGTTCCCTCTCTTACCAGCTGCTGTCCTAGGTGTGTCTTATAGCCTAGCTCTACTGCATAATGACCCTATGAATGAATGAATGAATGAATGGTCTTTATTGTCATTGATATAGTACAGGTACCATACAACGAAATTTGGGAGGGGGGGCTCCCCTGGTGCTAGGAAAAAAATACTAAAAACAAGAAGGGGAAAAAGAGCTGGTTTACATAAATAAAGGCTATATCCACTATCCACTATACTATACTATACAAATAAAACACTGTGCTGTACTCTATGCTATGCTATAAATATCCTAACATTTCCTATCTCTGAACCTTATGTACCCGAGGGTTGTCATATTGCACATAGTATTATTGCACATTCATTTAAAGTGTCGCAGTTTGCAGGTTTGAAATGTTCACAGTTGTGTTTCAGTATTGCACTTGATTTCAATCTAGTAGCTGCCATCAAATTGTCTAGATTGTCCAGGGCCTAGAACCTAGGTCTTTGCTGTGTTCAGGGCCTGAAAGGCCCTAGGGTAGAAGCTGAGCTTCAGTCTATTTGTCCTTGCGGACATGGTCCTGAACCGCCTGCCCGAGGGCAGCCGAACAAAGTGTTCGTTCCCAGGGTGGGATGGGTCTCTGGAGATCTTGGAGGCCTTCCTGAGGCAGCGTGTGTTGTACAGCTCTTCCAGAGAGGGGAGGGGGGCGCCGATGATCTTCTGGGCCGATCTCACGACTCTCTGTAGCGCTTTCCTCACTGCGGCTGTGCAGCTGGAGAACCACACGCAGATGCAGTAGGTGAGGATGCTCTCCACTGTGCAGCGGTAGATGGTCACATCACAAGCAGCTCCTGTTTGAGGTGGTATTTCCTGAGGACTCTCAGGAAGTAGAGCCGCTGTTGTGCCTTCTTGATGATGGCTGCTGTGTTGGTCTTCCAGGACAGGTCATCCTGTATGTGCACCTCCAGGAATCGGAGGGTTGAGACTCTCTCCTATCGGTGGGATTTAGACAAATCTATAAGACATCTCTTTTTGCTCAAATTCAATGGATGACTAGGGACTGTGCTGAGTATATCCCACCCCCTGTCATTGAGACACACTCAATTGTGTTTTGTCTGTACAGTCCCTGACAAAAGTATTGTCGCTTGGGTACAAGTTGACCTTAAGTGCCCCTCAAATATATTTCTAATAATTTTTTTTTACAAGAAATGGCTAAATTCAATCCCAACAGCTTTTGAAATAATGTTTTGGTGCAAAACGAAACTGCTGAAAAGCATTCTAACGTTCACAGCTTGGTAAAGCCCACTGAGTCAGTTTTTGCAAAGACAAAAGTCTTGTCGCCTTGTCATATGATGCACCCAATCCTAGATTACAGCCTCACCTATGATCAATAATTGATCAATCAATTAGTGGGTGTGTATAAAAAGAATCCCAGCACACCAGACCTTCACATCAACTGCAACTTGACCTCTGACAACATGCCTAAGATTCACCCTGAGACCAAAGCGTTGATTATCAAGAGGCTGAAGACTGCTGAGGTGGCTGACACCTTCAATGTGTCTCAGCGTCAAGTACAAAGAATAAGAAAAAGATTTGAAGAGACTGGAGATGTTTTTGACAAGCCCAGGTCCGGCAGACCCCGCAAGACAACTGCTCGGGAGGACCGTTTGTTGGCTCGAAAATCCAAGGCCAGACCCTTTTCCACTGCAGCAGAGCTCCACCAGGCCTGGTCACCTCAAGTCCCTGTGTCAACCAGAACAGTTTGTAGAATTCTGTCTCGAAATGGCCTCCATGGTCGAATCAGTGCCCAGAAACCAGCACTAAACAAAAGGCAATTAAAAAAACGTGTGGCATTTGCCAAGACCCACAGCCTGCTAAAAGGATGGACGCTGGAAAAGTGGCAGAAGGTGGATTTCTCAGATGAATCTGAGAAATACATCACAGCCTCCGCAAATATTGCAGGAGACCTACTGGAGCCCGCATGGATCCAAGATTCACCCAGAGGTGTGCGAGAGATTTGCAGGGTGGAAAGCAATATCAATAGCCTAAAATATCAAGAAGTATTAGCTACCTCTTACATTCCCAACCATAAAAGGGGTCAAATTTTGCAGCAGGATGGTGCTCCATCGCATACTTCCATCTCTACATCAAAGTTCCTCAAGGCGAAGAAGATCAAGGTGCTCCAGGACTGGCCAGCCCAGTCACCAGACATGAACATCATTGAGCATGTCTGGGGTAGAATGAAAGAGGAAGCATGGAAGACGAAACCAAAGAATCTTGATGAACTCTGGGAGGCATGTAAGACTGCTTTCTTTGCTATTCCTGATGACTTCATCAATAAATTGTATGAATCATTGCCGAACCGCATGGATGCAGTCCTTCAACCTCATGGAAGTCATACAATATATTAGATATGGATCTCATAGCACCACTACTTAATTCACTGAAGTTATGCAACATATTTTAGTATTTGAAGTAAATTATTTGTTCAATTTTCACATTACTCTCTGTAGGCGACAAAACTTTTGTCTTGCCAAAATCTGACCTTTCTGTGTTCATTAAAATGATCTTTCTTCAGTGAAGCAAATTTATTTTGGTATATTAAACATAATTTGGGATGGTTTTTGCTTTCATATGAGCCATTTCTAAAACCAATGGATTAATTAAAAGTCAGGTTATAAACTGTTGTTTCTACAAAATGGATAAGTGACAAGACTTTTGTCAGGGACTGTATATCCAATGTATACATGGCAGATAATAATAATAATAATAATAATAAAAAGAAATATGATTTCATTTAAAATGTTTGTTTCATTTGCAATTAATATATTGTGATTACTGCATCAACAATATCAGTGGAAAACTGTCCAATAATATCTCTATCAGCGTTTTAGTAGACATTTTATATTTCGATCTTTTATTTTGAAGTTTCCGGGAAAACCGGAAGTTCTCTTAAGCCTTCTAGTGACTGCGTCCTGGTCGTGACGAAGTTGAGCAGGTGGATCAGAACAAGTTTATAAACGTCGAGGTGAATATTTCATGAGTGCAGCCAGGTAAGATAAACATGAGCCGTATCTGTATTCTGTACTGCAGGCAGCTGTTTCATTCGCATCAAATGTCAATGAATGCTCTAAATTACACCGGTGTGTGCTGAGGTTTGAAATGAACTGCATGAAACCGTCCGTGTCGGTTCTCTGGTGGAACTTGCGCTATCGTTACGTGTGTTTACATTAACTATACCTCCTTAGTCTGAACTATTAGAAGAATGACTACAGTTAAATTACTGGAGGCTTCAAATAGTTATTGATTTTACACTGGACGAAGACGGCGGGCGGCTAACAAGACTTGACGGGGAAAATGGCGTCTATGTGTAGGCACTTCACTCAAAATGGCGTCTATGTGTAGGCACTTCACTCAAAATGGCGTCTATGTGTAGGCACTTCACTCAAAACTCATGTTTAGGCAGGTCAAACGTTCTGGCCACAACACTATCACATGGGGACGAGTTGAGATTTCTAATTCAGCTGCTAAGCAAAAACGCTGTTTCACTTTTAAACTAATACAAAGCAAAATATCCCAAATAATTCGAAATAGTATAAATGTACCTTGGTGTTATCATTACACTTCCTGTAGAAAACTGTCAGTGGTTTCTTAGAAACAAATTCAATGATGGTGTATAAGTAAGTAAGTAAGTAAAGCTTTATTTATATAGCGCCTTTCGTACATGAAATGCAAATCAAAGCACTTTACAATAGAACACATACAATCAATGTATGTATAATCAATGTAGGGGAGGGGTGGGGTTTATTAATAATAAACACACATTTATTCATAACCAGTAATTTGGTGATTTACTACATCAAATATGTTCAGAGGCATTACTTAAGAGACATTAGAGTACCTGTATATTTGTGTGCAGGCGTGCATGTGTAAAAGGAGGATTTGGTTATGTAAAATATTAAACATTTTGCTGGGAAGGGTGGATAACAAGAGAACAACATTTTGGGGACAGAGACAGTGTGGCAGCCCCCACCCTTTGGAACTCTCTCCCCACAGTGATCCGCAACACGCCTACCCTGGACACCTTTAAATCAGCCCTCAAAACCCACCTGTTCACCAAGGCCTTTGGCCCCTAGTTTAGTTTTTGGCATTGTCTCTGTGTTTTCTGTTTTTGACTGTCTGACTGTCTTTCTGTACATTTGTAAAACGTCCTTGTGTTCCTTGAAAGGCGCTAATCTAAGATATTATTATTATTATTATTATTATTATTATTATTATTATTATTATTATTATTATTATTATTAACTGCTGAGCTGAGAGCAAGATGACAAAGGGTGGAGGTAGCAGGAGAGAGTAATAGACTACAGTGAGGGGGTGCTGTCTAACATGTTGTGAAGTAGTGAAGGACGGCCTGTGTTGCATATCATATAGGCTATTGAACAAGGAATTCTGATTAGGCTACTTTTGACAGGAGAATAAAGTAGTGGTTAGTGTGAGTGAAAAGCATGAAATGATCGGATCTCAGGTTTATGACGCAAGGCCTATACACAGCTCTGATGTGTTGCATATATTTATCAGTATGTCAATTCCAACTCATCCAGTCAGGCGCTACAATCTAGCAGGCGCCCATGTCACCACACACCAACACACAATGTGTGAAGGGGGAGAGTGTGCTGGATAAATTGTCACGCCGTTGTTTGTTGATCAGAAACAATCAAGAAAAAGGTTACCCTCCCCCATCAACCATACAGTATCCCAGGGGTCGGCAACTAAGTTTGGCCTCGGGCCCCCAAAAAATTGAGCCACTAGATGGCGGGCCCGAACATAAACAAAGGCTAATTTAAGTAATTGATTGTTAAAAAATGTGACACGTTCTAATGCTTTGACTTTTCTTTCGAAAAATGTACACATCGCTAGTCAACTAACACAGCTTGTTTTGTGAGCCTGCTAACAATGTAAAGTAGTGGTCTAGTTCAGTGTTTTTCAACCTTTTTTGTGCCACGGCACATTTCTTACCTTGAAAAAATCCCGCGGCACACCGCCATCCCAAATGTTACAAAATGATACATAGTAGCCTATCATATACGTAACATTTTATGAACTTGTCGTTATACTCACTCAGTGTGAATGAATGAATGAATGAATGAATGGTCTTTATTGTCATTGCTATAGTACAGGTACCAAATAGGGATGCTCCGATCTGGATTTTTGGGGCCGATACCGATCACCGATTTGTTTCCTCAAGATCAACCGATACCGATACCGATACCGATTTTTTTAAAAATACATAACTGACTGGATAGCCTAAATATTTTTTGCTTTTTAGACAAAAGTTTTGATCCATTAGGCACCAAGCAAACGCAGACCCATTTTTATGGCATAGTAAAGGTCTGGCCTATCACCCAGTTAGGGCCTGAAGCCCAAGTCAGTCGATATGGCTGTATAAAAGACATCATAAACGTGGCCTTCATGGTTTACATACTGTTACGTCCTCCTATGTTTTCTGTTCAGTTATCTGTCTTCCCCAGGAAAAAAAAAAAAAAAAAGATCGGTTTTTGCGATCGGCCATTTTTGCCGATCACCGATCGAGTCATTTGGAGTGAAATCGGCCGATTTAAATCGGTGGCCGATAAATCGGAGCATCCCTAGTACCAAACAACGACATTTAGGAGGGGTGGCTCCCCTGGTGCTAGGAAAGAAAAAAAAACTAAAAAAACAAGAAGGGAAGGAGCTGGTTTACATAAATAAAGGCTATGTACACTATCCACTATACTATACTGTACAGATAGACGACTAGGGTTGTCATATTGCACATATTGTTATTGCACATTCATTTAAAGTGTCGCAGTTTGCAGGCTTGAAATGTACATATTTGTGCCTCAGCACTACACCTGATTTTTTCAATCCAGCAGCTGCCATCAATCCGTCCAGACTGTCCAGGGCCCAGAACCTAGGTCTTTGCTGTGTTCAGGGCCTGGATGGCCCTGGGGTAGAAGCTGTGCTTCAGTCTGTTTGTCCTTGCGGCCATGGTCCTGTACCGCCTTTTCGAGGGCAGCCGGGCAAAGTGTTCGTACCCAGGGTGGGTTGGGTCTCTGGAGATCTTGGAGGCCTTCCTGAAACAGCGTGTGTTGTACAGCTCTTCCAGAGAGGGGAGGGGGGCGCCGGTGATCTTCTGGGCTGTTCTCACGACTCTCTGTAGCGCATTTCTCTCCGCGGTTGTGCAGCTGGAGAACCAGTTGCAGATGCCGTAGGCGAGGATGCTCTCCACTGCGCCGCGGTAGTAGGCCACCATTATCTCCTGCTTGTTGTGTTCCTTCCTGAGGACTCTCAGGAAGTAGAGCCGCTGTTGTGCCTTCTTGATGGTGGCTGCTGTGTTGTTCTTCCAGGACAGGTCATCCTGTATGTGCACCCCCAGGAATCGGAGGGCTGAGACTAGGGCTGGGCAAACGATCAACATTTCTTTTTCGATAATCGCAAGAATTAACGATCAATTATCGATTAATTTTTAATTTTTTAATTTTTCATTAAAAAAATAATAATAATAAAATAACAGAAATAACAAGCATGTTTTCCTTGGGGAAAACACTTTATTTGTGTTGCTATTGCACACATTCATTCATTCACATTCAAACTAGACACTACAGTCAGATAACAATCCTCTTAAACAAGGCAGTGAGTAGCCTAAATTGTTTAACTTAAAAACACATTTTACGTTATAAATAAAAATATAGAAAATAAGTAACTCACCATAGGAGCAGTAAAAAAACAGTTACTCACAAATAGGAGGATGACTGAAAACGTTAGTGTCCTTAAAAAAATTAAAAAATAAAATTTTGATGATTATCGAGCAAAATATTTTGTGATCGACCAAGATCCTTATCGATCAATTATCGATCGTCGATCATTGATGCCCACCCCTAGCTGAGACTCTCTCCACGCTCTCTCCGTCGATGAGCAGGGGCTGGATCTCAGACTTTTTCCTCCTGAAGTCCACGATGATTTCCTGGGTCTTTGACTTGTTCAGCAGCAGGTTGTTAACCTTGCACAGCTTGCGCAGTTGCTCTACCTCATCCCTGTACGCCGCCTCGTCCCCCCCCGAGATGCAGCACACCACGGTGGTGTCGTCTGCAAACTTTACGATGGAGTTGCTGGGGTGGACGGGGGTGAAGTCGTAGGTGTAGAGGTTGTAGAGGATGGGGCTTAGCACGCAGCCCTGGGGGGACCCAGTGCTGAGTCTGAGGGCTGTGGAGGTGTGGGAGCCCACCCGCACCCTCTGGGGGCGGTCGGTCAGGAAGTCCTTGATCCATGCACATATAGAGTGTGATAGTCCCAGGTCTAGTAGTTTGGTCACTAGCCTGTCTGGAAGGATGGTGTTGAAGGCAGAGCTGAAGTCCACAAAGAGCAGTCTCGCGTAGCTGTTTCCCCTCTCCAGGTGGGATAGAGTAAAGGTGATGGGATATTATTTGAAACTGTATTTACGCATCATTGTTTACAAATAGGGGAGTGGAGCCAGGGGTGAGGCTCTCTTCACCTCAGCCAGCTCCTCACCACCAGCAGCAGCTGCTCTTGTAACTGTTCCTTTGTTTGATAAATAGTCTGAGAACTCAGAGGTTCTACTCGTGATCTGTTCCAAACAAGTTAACAAGGTAACAACACCGTAAAGGAAATAAAGTGAACCTGGTTTGTCTTGATTCGCAAGGCGAACATGTCATCATTGTGTAACGTCCTGTCTGATAACATGTCATCATTGTGTAACGTCCTGTCTGATAACATGTCATCATTGTGTAACGTCCTGTCTGATAACATGTCGTCATTGTGTAACGTCCTGTCTGATAACATGTCATCATTGTGTAACGTCCTGTCTGATAACATGTCATCATTGTGTAACGTCCTGTCTGATAACATGTCATCAAATTGCTCCAGACTGCTTGTTATCCCGGATGACATTGGCTGACTGCCAGTTTAGGACAGAATGCTTCAAAGCATAACAATCATATTATTATGACGTCATGTTGTTTGTTATATTTAAATATATGGGTTAGGGTTAGAGAGGTTTTAGGTTTTATTTCATTTCTAACATTTCCCCATGCCAGTTATCCGGTATGACATGTTGTGAGTAAAGAGTCTAATAGCTCTTGACCTTTGTAAGGCAGTGAGGGTATGTCCAGCATGTCAGTAACACTAGGCTATGCTACACCCTCAAAACATTTTCATATCATTTAATAAACAGAGATTAATAGATTAAATAAATGTTTTTTAATAAACATTTTCCTTATTTTAACTTCATAAAGGGGTTTGGACATCACGTCACGTCATTGGGCCAGTTGCTTATTATGGTCCCTTGAAAAGGAGGGTGCCACGTATTAAAGAGCTGTAACATCTAAACCATTCCTCCAACTTGGATCTGGATACCCTCAAATTAAAGAGGGTGTTTGACAGTCTGCACTTTAAGGCCATATTCATTCTATAACTTGAATATGTTTTGGTAAACAACTAAAATGACAACAGTTCTGTCAAAGAGTCCAAATGGACCTAACTGTAGCTTGGCTACTGTTTTCCAATTCTGGAAAAAGAAATGTTCAATGTTTTGATTACATTTCCTCACTCTGTTTTAATATTTTGATCATCTGTGTTGGTAGGATTCACTGCACTGTGAACTGTCCATCTGGGCAGAGAGATGGAGGCTTCTGCTTACTCAGTGTCAGAGAGCCAGAGGACACACCTTGGGTCCCCTGATGCAGAGGCAGAAGGACAGAACCACCGGAAGGACAATCTTATTAGGCTCCAGCCACCACCACCACCACCACCTCCCACCCACAGGGACCATCACTCTCCCGAAATTAAAGAAGAGTACGACACACCGTGGGACAGCTTTCTACGGGACTTTATCAAAAACCAAAAGGCCAAAGATGAGATGCTCAGCAGATCTGCGTCAGGGTGTCACCTCTCTGAAGCAGCGAATGACATGGATAGTGACAGTAATGACATGGATAGTGACAGTAACGGCAGTTCAGAGGTCAAGACTGGAGGTCAGGAGGTCAAGATCGAAGAGTGCTATGGTAGGAATTCCTCTCAGCAAAGGCCAACCACAGGCCGCGCTAGAGCTGACCAATCACATCCTGAGTCAGGTGGTCACAAGAGCAGCTCAGTGATTGGATTACAGGAGCAGCAGAGAAGGACAGCGGCAGGGCAAACCTCTGAGCAAAGGAAACATAGTTGTGGTCATGAGGACATGCGCCAGTGCTACGTCCAGTGTGGGAAGAAACTAAACACGGCGGATATTGTGAAAATACAGCAGCGAATTAGAAGACCAGGCCAACACCGTTGTGCTACAACTGATCAGTAAGTCACACATGCTGCTAACGCTAACACGTGCTGCTAACCCCTAACACATGCTGCTAACGCTAACACATGCTGCTAACGCTAACACATGCTGCTAACCCCTAACACATGCTGCTAACACTAACACATGCTGCTAACCCTAAAACATGAAAAGGCAATTGGTAATTAAACAGTAGGTAATTAAAGAGTAGGTAGTTAAAGGGCAGTTGGTAACTAAACAGTAGGTAATTAAACAGTAGGTAATTAAACAGTTGGTAGTTAAAGGGCAGAACTATAAGCACGTCTAACAGATGAATGTCATGTATGATAAGGCAGCAAGCTGGCTTGGAAGGGAGCTGCCAGTCAAGCGTGCAAAGGCCACGCCCACACAGCCTCAGAACTGTCTGACCAGGAAGTAGAGCCTAACTAGAAGATTATTTTCATAGTTTATTATGTGTTAACATTTTTCCTGGACACAAAATACATTTGGAACCATTTAATGTTTACTTTCCAGACCCTTAAATTACAGCAAATGCAATCAGTAATATTATTATTGCATTTGCAGGACGTGTCCTGTCAGTCTAGATGGGAGTTCAGTGAACTGTTTGTCTGTCATGTCTAATCGACCTGCGTTGTTTCTGCCTCCAGTGTTTCCAGCCGCAGGTCCTCTTCAGCTCATGTAACCATGGTAACCATGTATGAACCAGAATGCACCGAGTCCCCCAGATCTGGCCGTGGTTCTCCAGCCCTGAAAAGCCCACATTGGGACAGAGGACAGAGGAAGAGGACAGAGGAAGAGTGGAGGACAAGAGGACAGAGGAAGAGTGGAGATGAAAGACAGTGAGATGGATGGTAAGTCTTTGTTATTGGTGAGTGTCATTGCACTGTTGTAAAACCAATGCTGCCAGTGCAGTGTAAGTCAGTCAGTACCTGCATCGTCTGACAGTCCTGCTCTCTCCCGCTGTGTGGGGTTGATGTATCAGGGCTAGTTCCCCAATCTAACCCAGTCCTGGACTACAGGACAGCCACATGTAAACACTTTTATCCCCAATCTAACCCAGTCCTGGACTACAGGACAGCCACATGTAAACACTTTTATCCCCAATCTAACCCAGTCCTGGACTACAGGACAGTCACATGTAAACACTTGTATCCAAAGTGACTTACTACATTTGTCTAAAGTAAGTGAATCAGTTTACACAATTGGGGAATAAAACATAATAAAAACAGACAAGAGAGAAATATGATAGAAAATCCATTTTAGGAATAGCAACTGCCCTCTACTGCTCTCTACTGCCCTCTACTGCTCTCTACTGCTCTCTTCTGCCCCCTACTGCTCTCTACTGCCCCCTGCTGTTCTCTACTGCTCTCTACTGCCCCCTGCTGTTCTCTACTGCACTCACTGCACTCTACTGCCCTCTACTGCTCTCTACTGCACTCTACTGCACTCTACTGCCCTCTACTGCCCTCTACTGCTTTCTACTGCTCTCTACTGCTCTCTACTGCCCTCTACTGCCCTCTACTGCCCTCTACCGCCCTCTACCGCCCTCTGCTGCTCTCTACTGCCCTCTACTGCCCTCTACTGCTCTCTACTGCCCTCTACTGCTCTCTACTGCCCTCTACTGCTCTCTACTGTCACAAAATTATTCAGAGCTTTGAACGAGATTATTAACACCCGAACAGCCATGGGTGGGGTCATTAACACTAGAACAGCCATGGGTGGGGTCATTAACACTAGAACAGCCACAGGTGGGGTCATTAACACTATAACAGCCATGGGTTGGGTCATTAACACTAGAACAGCCATGGGTTGGGTCATTAACACTAGAACAGCCATGGATGGGGTCATTAACACTAGAACAGCCATGGGTGGGGTCGTTAACACTAGAACAGCCATGGGTGGGGTCATTAACACTAGAACAGCCATGGGTGGGGTCATTAACACTAGAACAGCCATGGGTGGGGTCATTAACACTAGAACAGCCACGGGTGGGGTCATTAACACTAGAAGTCACGGATGGGGTCATTAACACTAGAACAGCCATGGGTGTTGTCATTAACACTAGAACAGCCATGGGTGTTGTCATTAACACTAGAACAGCCATGGGTGGGGTCATTAACACTAGAACAGCCATGGGTGTTGTCATTAACACTAGAACAGCCATGGGTGGGGTCATTAACACTAGAAGTCACAGATGGGGTCATTATGAATGAATGAATGAATGGTCTTTATTGTCATTGATATAGTACAGGTACCAAACAACGAAATTTGGGAGGGGGGGCTCCCATGGGTGGGGTCATTTAACCTAGTGAGTAAAAATAAATTCTACCTTTGAAGTCGATCAAATTTCAGGACCCTCCTTTCATGACTTTTCCGAGATAAGTGCGTTCTACCACCCAGTATCCTGACATGTTCTAAATCTACTTCGTATAAAGCTATTTCAATCACAGGTTTTAGCCCAGTTACATACACAGTAGTGATAGGATATTATATGTCAATGACATATGACAGTTATGAATGCTAAACTGTACAGTAGGTCTCGCTATAGCTATCGCAGCAAAGTACTTGCAGTAGCCTACATTTGATTATGTCTGTAATCCTCAACTGATTTTCATGGAACAACATGGAACAAATACAATTTTATTCATGATACAGTATATAATGTGTATTAAGTGTATTTATGATGCAGTATATAATGTATATCAATTTTCAAATATTAGCATATTTATTACTATTATTTTGTAATAATGATAATCAACCTCTTTTGCATCATATGTGCAGCCACTCCCCGTGATAATCTGACCGTAATCCTGTATGGTGGTACGATGCTTGTAGGAGGTGCAGAGGTTTATCTCTCTGAGAGACTTACTTAGATAGATAAACAAATGTTGATATTTAATTTCTCTCTATATTTTTTTTTCTTAATATCCTAATGCTGTATGTAAAGCACTTTGAATTGCCCTTGTTGTATAAAATGTGCTATACAAATAAACTTGCCTATGTAACCCTGTATATGTTCCTATTCTTACAGACCAGCAGAGCTCCAACCCAGGTTCAGACAGCGAGCCCAGCTCCACCACACCAGGAAACCATCAACAACACAGGAGCTCGAGGCGGAAGAATCACCTTAAAACACACCCACAGACTTACACCGGAGAGAAGACCTACCGCTGCCCACTGTGTGGGAAGAGTTTTAGTGGAGGAGGAGCCCTGAAGACGCATCACAGAATACACACTGGGGAGAAACCATACCACTGCTCCCAGTGTGGGAAGAGTTTCAGTAAAGCAGAAGACCTGAGGAAGCATCAGAGAATACACACCGGGGAGAAACCATACCACTGCTCCCAGTGTGGGAAGAGTTTCAGTCAAGCAGGACAACTAACGGTTCATCAGAGAGCACACAGAGGAGAGAAACCATACCACTGTTCCCAGTGTGGGAAGAGTTTCAGTCAAGCAGGACAACTAACGGTTCATCAGAGAGCACACAGAGGAGAGAAACCATACCACTGCTCCCAGTGTGGGAAGAGTTTCAGTCAAGCAGGAGTCCTGAAGAAGCATCAGAGAATACACACTGGAGAGAAACCATACCACTGCTCCCAGTGTGGGAAGAGTTTCAGTCAAGCAGGAACCCTAAAGGATCATCAGAGAATACACACAGGAGAGAAACCATACCACTGCTCCCAATGTGGGAAGAGTTTCATTCAAGCAGGACAACTCACGGTTCATCAGAGAGCACACAGAGGAGAGAAACCATACCACTGCTCCCAGTGTGGGAAGAGTTTCAGTCAAGCAGGACACCTGAAGATGCATCAGAGAACACACACAGGAGAGTAACCATACCACTGCTCTGGAAACGATCGTAGCTGCACGTCGGGTATTACCTACTGGTTATGCAGAGTTATTACAGGCATGTGAGCCGCACTGCCTATACTGTAATTCATGCGAAGTGAATGTGGCTCGTAATAAAATTAACGATGTTGTTATCAGCCGAGAAAATTAGTTAAGAAATGATTTTCTTTTACAACTTGAGTACAAGCATTTGCCTGGTTAGTAATCAAACGTTAAATCACCCTTCTCTGCCCTCTCCCGCTTCCAGACGAACGCCTACCCTATATTTTAGCACTTGGCTTAATTCAGCCGCTTTTCTTTGAGCCGCTATTCACCTGCTGTTACGGCTGTAGTGGTTGCAGACGTAGTGTGTGTGTTGTTTCTCCCAGGTGATTGTCCTTCCTCCTGCCTGCGGCCATGGCGACGGCCTGATTGAGCACAGGTGTGCTTGAGAGTTGTTCTTGTTTTGGTTATTGTTAAATGCAGCTGTAATTTTGTATACCTTATTTTTGTAGTTTGTGTTCATTAGTCTTAGGTTCAGTGTTTAGTGTTATTTGTAGTTTGATCACTAGGCCTATTAAGTTTCTTCATGTATTCTTTATTACTGTTAATATTATATATTCATTCACTCTTTGTTTTGATAGAGTAGTTTTGAGTTCAGGAGTTTCACGGAAACCAGTTTTTTGTTTATTCTAAAATAAATCTTGTTTATTTTACATTGCCGTTTCTCCTCTCATTCTTGTCCCCCCGGTTTTATTTAATTGTTACCCCCTTTAATTCCTAGACCATCTAGGGGGTCGTAACACCTGCGTTCTTTTTAAAGTATATTTGGTGTTTATAGAAGGAACAGAATAGGGGGGTTGAGGGGGGGTTTCAAATCAGTTGTGCAATAGTCTATTTTGGTGAGTTCTTTCTATACAATTGACTTATATTACATTAAGGTAATTATAACTGCTCCAGTTTGGTATTCTTCTGATAGACAGACAAGCAACCCACGATTCTTGTACTGATGTTATTTATTTTGTGTGCACACCGTACACACACAAACACCGTGAAAAACTGTGAAGTGAAACAAAGCACCAATTACACATTGAAACCAGCCAGCACGGCGTTCCGACATCACATACATGTGAGAAATTACTTCAAATCAAAATGCACAGTCAAACAGTGACAAACAAAACAACGACATACCGTGTGCGCCTTCTATTCAGAACCTCAGGAGTAGCTAGAATAGTTATATACCGTCTTAAACATCAAACTTCTCTTCATGACATTGACGGAAAAACCCTTACACGTTCAGCCTCCATCAATATATATACATCCCGTCTCATCGCGAGACCACAGTACGTGAACAGCGAGGTGACGTCAACACGTACACGTTTAGATAAACAAACTAAACAATAACATATACATTTCTATAAAGAATCTTTTTACAGTAAGAAAATAAGAACATTATTATTACATCTTTACTATGACAGTTACAGTAATGAATAAAGGAGACAGCTACAGTATGTAGGTAGTAATCTACATCTTTCCTAGCAGGTGGACCAGGGTGGAGGTGGTCTTTAAGAATCATTCCTGCTCTGGAGAGGCACCGAGAGCGTGCCACGTCATCCAGGGAGGGCAGGGGACAGCCGATTATTTTTTCCGCTGACTTCACCACTCTCTGCAGTCTCTTTTTGTCCACTACCTTGCAGCCAGCGTACCATGCTGTGATGGAGAATGTCAGCACACTCTCAATGATGGAGTGGTAGAAGGTTACCAGCAGCTTCTCCTCCACCCTGTTTCTTTTGAGAACATTACAAATTTAGCTATTCTCAACTGTAAATCAACTACACTGTTAAAACATATTATAATTTTTTTATTTTATTTTTACATATTTGTGTTACAGCTCACCTATTAGAAAGTGAGACGATTGACAATATCAAAAACATGCTTGCACACACACATATAACTTACTCACACACAAGTTAGTGTTACTGACCCCAATTTGGTACAATTATTACAGAAATTATTGAGAATAGAGACATGGTTGACATTAAACTAGCTGTTGTACCCTTTAACATTCGCTAACTAGCTTGTTACAGTTAGCTTCACAATCGCGGGTGACGTTAGGTCGGATTTTTCACTAAAATAAAATGTAATTAGAACATGTTTGTACTGACACAACATGACATTAACTTGTTCATTAATATATTACATTTGAACCAACAGTATTATGGCGTTTATACAGTTTGTTTAACCCACCTGAATGAATGAGAATCGTGGACAAGGTTTTAACATTAACGTTACTCATGGCTTGTTTATTGAGGAACCGATGTCCCGCTCCAGTGTTAGCAGATTGGGCTACTTTTGGTCACTGGACGGGTGGATTCGGCAGCTTTTAGACTGAAATTGTCAATCCCGTCTGGCAACCCTGCGCTCCACTACAGCGCCTGGCTGGGGGGGGTGAGATGGAGCCGGGAGGATGTTGAGTTACCGTTGTGGATAAAATCACCAACATGACAACACGTGTTTCAGATACAATTTTCAGGGGATTTTTTTTTTTTTGCAGGTATGGCGTGTGCCATGAATTGCTAAACCAAAACGACGGCTATTGAGACACAGCGAGCGAGCCACACACTTTTAATGAATGGATTAAAGAGCCGCACACAGACAGGCAAAATAAAATTGCGTACGTACTAAAGTCTATAAATACCAAATATACTTGAGAATGAGCTTTGTATTTACGCCCTGAGATAGTGGCTCAATTATAGCGGCTGAATTAAGCCAAGTGAGCGGGAGAGGGCAGAGAAGGGTGGCTTCTCTGTAAGTTGCATTTGTAGTGAGGCTGATAGGCATAACAATTGTGCATTTTATGACTAAAGCATGAAACTTTCTACAGTGTTTCTATAGACTGTAAAGTTGTAAACTTCATTTTTAGACGTGGAACCACTTCAGATTTGACCTCTGGCGTCAGGTAGACTAAAGCCCCGGGCTGGCCTGCTTCTTTGGCGCTTTTCCATTTGTCGCCCGGGTCGCCTCGGCTCGGTTCGGGTCGCTTCTTTAGCTACCCTTCTTAACCAGGAACCAAATTTAGACCCGGAACCTTTTTGCCAGGCTGCGTGTGACATGTGACGCTGCACACCGTTGATTGGTCAATGGAAATCGTCATCCCATGTTCATAGATTTCTTCGCTAACCGCCATCTTTAAATACCACATTCGCTCTTGGAAAATGTCACTACAGTTTCTGTAATAGCTTATTAATAAAGATTCGAAAAAGTATGCTGACCATCGTATTATCTTAGTTTAATGTCATTTCAATGCATCATAGAACTTTTTTTTACAACAAGCATAACACAAAAATCGCTATTATGCACCGTCTTTGCCCGTGAATAACACCGGCTGTGAATGTGGTAGAAACACAATACTCCTTTGCTAACTTCACCATCGGTATACGGTCATTTTGAGCCCTTAACCACCGCGCTGACACCCAGAGAAGTTATGCTTTTAACCTTAAACTCAATGAACCGGGAGTTCACCGCTGCTCTAAGCAGCAGCACGTCATGGAGGATATCAGCGGGGGGAGAGACAGTAGGGTTAGGGTTAACTAACGGTCTATGCTGTAGTAGGGTTAGGGTTAACTAACGGTCTATGCTGTAGTAGGGTTAGGGTTAACTAACGGTCTATGCTGTAGGGTTAGGGTTAACTAACGGTCTATGCTGTAGGGTTAGGGTTAACTAACGGTCTATGCTGTAGGGTTAGGGTTAACTAACGGTCTATGCTGTAAGGTTAGGGTTAACTAACGGTCTATGCTGTAGTAGGGTTAACTAACGGTCTATGCTGTAGTAGGGTTAGGGTTAACTAACGGTCTATGCTGTAGGGTTAGGGTTAACTAACGTACTATGCTGTAGTAGGGTTAGGGTTAACTAACGGTCTATGCTTGATATGATGATGGTTTCTCCCCAGAATGAATCAATTGAAATCACCAAGGTCGGCTCAGATGGGACAGTTTGAAGATATCATTTATTTCAGCTGATCAGGGCCCACATCGTTCATGCTCCAAGTGTGAGTGGCTTCTCACTCCAGTACACAATTCTTATAGTACAAATTATTGCTGATCTAGCTATCAGCTGTACAGTGTCAATCATTATTCTGCTGTCAACTTAATAACATGAGATTTCCGTTCGCCTCCCCTTTATCCCATAACGGGTTGGTCGTCATGGCAACCCAGTCACCCGATTCCTGTCGGTCCCTAAATATACTGACCCCTTGACCCAGTCTCTTCACTGGCCCGATTAGTCAACAAGGTCCATGACACATAGGGATGGACTGGCTGGCAGTTTAACAACATTATAGCTTAATTATGTTTACTAATGATTTCATGCGTAGTGTCTACAATTTATCTATGCACACTTGAAAAACACATCATAACAATCCACTCTTTTTTTCCCTCTAATCTGGGAAATTATTTTTTAATTATATGATTAATATTTCTTACTGTCACATGGCTGAAGCCTCACATTCCCCTCCCGGGGACATCATTAAATGATCTCTTCCCATAGACAAATGTGAGCCCCCAGTCATGCCTCAATGGCCGATCAAACGTCTCATCTCTCAATTACTTAAAGGTGAGTAAAAGTTCGTCCATGGTTAACCTACTCTAGTTAATAATTGCCTTCTTTGGATAAAAACCTTTTGATGTTTGAAGGAGAAAATATCCAAATAGGCTCTTATTACTATGTCTAAGCACTCAACTTGCATATAACAGTTATATTTTTAATTCTATTCATTCCGTGCGTTACTTGAGATTATAATTCACATCAAATTGACTATGTCTTCCATGATTTGTTTACAATTATGCATGTTTAACAAACTGGAGGTTGTTTCGTTATCTTGATTCTTGTCGATCTTCAACAGAGGGACCTCATGCGTTTCCTGGTTGCAATGAGGTACTATCTGAGATGATAGAATGACGATTCTTCATGGTCGTCTGCTTTTAGCCTTGGTTGTCCTTTTCTCTTGTTGCTGTGTTATTGAGAGACTCATAGTAGAAATTATTTCATTCACACCATAATTTCACTTTCGCTCTCCTTTCTCCCTTTCTCCTTCTGTTGATGAGGTATCAGAGCTTGATGTAGGGCTCTGTCTCCTTTGTGCAAAGTTCACATGAATGTCTCTGGTTGCAATCATTGGCATGTTAGTTGTGACATTCATGGATCGCATAATGAGTGTTCGGAAAATCGGAAAACAGCATCCCATGATCACAATAATAATCATCATGATTATTATCACTGGTGTTAGGAGTCCCATAATCCATGTCAGTGTTGTGTTACCATTGAAGAATTTTGCAAGGTAATTGAACACTTCTGCTCCATATCCCCCTCCTTCTCTGGCCTCTCTGTTAGTTCTCACTATCCCTTGTTGAATCCTTTTGATGTTCCTAATAGCATTGGACAAGTTACCCAAACCTTCTGACATTGAGGGTAAATATGTGCAACAGGTGTCTGATCCTACAATTGCGCATACTCCTCCTTGTGCGGCTGTAATCGAATCTAGGGCAATGCGGTTGTCAATGGTGAATTGTCTTATGGTAGCAATTTCGCTGCTTAAAGCTTGAAATCCCATTAGAGTCGCATTGGCCACTTGGGAAAGGTCATGACGGGTTAATGCTATCAAGTAATGGTTGGCATACTGTAACTCGGTATTCCAAAATATGGACTTGAACACTAGTTGTGCATGTGTGAAGATTCTAGACTCTTCAGGTAGCTTGTAATACTTATCGGACAACTCTTTTGGGTCAGTGTTTTTCAAGTGTATGTAGCCATCTACCTCATTACTCTGCCTTTTCTGTCGTCTACTGCTATTGCGTGGTGTCAAGTCATTGTCTTCGTATTCTATTCATAGCTTTCATGTGACGTCACAGCATAGTGGAAACGCCCACCTGACGGGCAAAAGGCACTTTTTGCGGGCAAAACCCACTTTTTGCGGGTTAATAACTTTGATTCTCCGGGGGTTAGGAAAATAATTCCAACGTGTCCGGATAGAGTAGAAGACAGGGAATCCAACACTATTTGAATGGTGTCAATCCTCCACTCCTATCACCGTCGTGTATCTTGATAGTTCTTCATGAGTGAGGTGGTCTAAATAGTAGGCAGCCATGTTGAGCGATGTTGCTATGATACTTTTTGCCCGTCAGTTTGGTGGTTGCTAGGGAAGAAACCACGTGACTGAAAGCTATGAATGGGTTCAACTAAATACACCAGGTCATTCAGCATGCACATTCCACAGATTCCACGAAACGATGGTGGTAGGTTTGTCCAAATCTGGTTTCCACAACACCAAAGGAAACCTGGAATCGCTACCGTGCCAATCTTAGATATCTTTACTGTGTTGAGGCGGTAGTCGAAAAAGTGTTTGCATTTTGTGGGATATAAATAGCCGACATCCGTGGCTCCGGTGTCCTCGGTAGGCTGTCCCATTACACATACATCAAATACTGCTGAGTCATTAACCGTAGCAGATATTTTTGTTGGTTTAGTGGCCAAATCACTGGGTACATTAAGGATGCTGTTCCTAAATAGTGTGTGACATCCAGTTAGTGATGGGAAGTAATCCAAAGTGGTGTAGGAGTTTGCCTGTGTGTAGTCTGTATCAACGCCATTATCCTGTCGTACAGATATGTTAGAATGAATTATGTATGAAATCACTTTGTTCACTTGACCTCGTTCCATGACGGACATTTTAGTCGTCTTACCTATGTATATACTGTTGGGTTGGACAATGGGTCTAGCGGTTGCGCCAGTGTAATATTGTCCTGTAGTGGCTGGATGTACTTGCAATATGTAGTGGTATGCTAGGACACATAGTGTAGATAACCCCTTATCATCAGTGAGTGGCACTGCATAAGATGGAAATAATTCTGTTGTTGATTGAGGAAACATAGAGCATGCGTAACATGAGTTTGGTGTTAGTTTCCTAACTTTGCTTGTCATTGTTTTATACCACAGGTTAGATGCAAATGGGTGAGTGTCTTCTTGCTTCAGGCCAACTTCATTATAATCAATCACTCGTTTTTCGTCTGGTGTGTCATGTTTGAAATTGTCACGTTGGTCTTGTCCTAGTCCCATTTTGCTGGTTTTGTCATAATCAATGTTGTCAGACCAATAAGGTGCACATCGACCATGCCAGAAACTGGGCAGATAAGTGTAGACATTTTCTCCACACATCCAAATGATATAGTCTGTGGCAGGCCATGGTTTGTTGACATCTAAGAATATTCGCTTGTCAGGGCACCTTAGGGTGATCCCCACGTCGTGCACCGTCTGGTGGCTTTTAATAGGGTCCACACAAGTTAAAGGTCGTTGTTGTTGTCTAGCAGTCGTGCGTACGGTCGGCAAATTATCAAATGCCTCTAAGTCTCTCTGTACCGGGAAATCAGGTAGTAATTTTTTCCACAATGTGTTGCAAAACTCATTGGTAGGGGTCGATGCGCCCATTGCTGGGAGTGATAATTGTAATTATGTGAAGATTCTCTCCCTCTGGGGACCTGAATTTCACATCGACATTTACCGATCCCTCATTTAGAGCGATGAATGTCACATTATCAATGTAGAACGGTTTTCTACCTGAGGTCCTGAGTGGGGTACCAGAAACAGTGCATTTCGTCCTCAGTCATAGGTGTGTTGTCCAAAGTGCCAATGTCAATCACGGGTTCAACCCTTTGTATGTTACGTTTCATGCGCATGAGCTTATCATTAGTTTTGTCATTCACTCTCGTCTCTTGTTTGTTAATACACATGTGTATAGATGTATATATGACCGTAAACATCGCGGCCAGTCCCACAGTCCATAACGTGGCTCTGATTGTGTTGGTCTTTTGTTTCATTTTTTGGTTGGTGTCCCTTGTCTTCTGGTTCTGTGATCTTAACATACAACATTTCAGAAAGAGAGATCATCATAGCAGAGATACTTGTCACACATTTTCTGGATCATATATTAAATGTTCCTTTTTGTGTGTGTATGTGTGTGTGTGTGTGTGTGTGTGTGTGTCATTCTATCTCCTCCCCGTCACTCAGTTAATCTAATTTGGGAGTGCTAAGGGGGGGGCTGCTTTCAGCCTAGAAGCATGTATCCATTGCGGCTGGTTTGTTACCTTAACCGCCGTTCGGGTGATCAATAATATTTGGGTAGGTGGGCCGTATCTCGGTTCACCTCCCAATGTTACCGGTTTGAGACTTTTTACCAGGACGTAGTCTCCTGCTTGAAAATCGTGAATCGGCTTTTCACCTGGTGAGGGCAACGAATCAGTCACCTGTTGGGAATATCTACATACAAAGTGGCACAAGTGTTTAACATAATTCTGTTGCAATTCTTGCAATTGTGTTATGTCGATAGCCGCTGTCTCCTTCATCAATGCACCTAGGGGAAAAGGTCGTGCCATTAAAACGTCATGAGGTGACAGGCCAGTGCATGCGTTTGGTATGGCTCGAATTGACATGAGTGCTATTGGAAGACCCTCTATCCAATTTACCTGTCTTGCTTGGTGCAATTTCATTAATTTATCTTTTATAGTTCTGTTGGTTCTTTCGACTTGGCCGGAACTCTGTGGGTTGTAAGGTATGTGGAACGTCCATTTTATCCCTAGTGCTGCTGCCAACAGTTTGGTAACCCTAGATGTGAACGGTGTCCCGTTATCCGAGTCGATCCCTGTGGGGATTCCGAACCGAGGTATAATGTGCTCCATTAAGCATTTTACAACTGTTTGCGCATTTTCTTTCTTTGTTGCAAACGCTTCTGTCCATTTTGAAAATCTGTCAACAATTACCAATAGATATGAAAAACCTCTACATTTTGGCATATGAGAGAAATCAATTTGCAATTGTTGCCATGGTCCTTCTGGCTTAGGTAAATGTTGTCATTTAGCAGGGTTAATGTTTGGATTACATCTCGCACAAACTAAACATTTATGAATGAAATGTCTTACTTGTTTTTCAATACCAATTGTAAAAAACAACTTTGATATGTATTCTGTCACTCCTTTATACCCTATGGGCCCTATTATGCACTTCTTAACTTGCCGTTTTAAGTCTTAATTAAGACGCACCGCCAGGTTAAGACCTACCGCCACCCTTATTATGCGCTTCATACGCGCTACTGCTATTATGCAGGTGTCGATAGGCGCCCACACATAAGACGTAATACTCCCGTGCATAATATTACTCATTGTGGGAGTGTTCATATGTTAATGAAGTGCACTAGGCGCCCCTGCTATTATGCGATCTGACTTTGCTCCTAGCGCTAAGAAGTGGTTTGAAAAGTTCTTAAGTTTAGACTTCATGCACGTTTTGAAACACGAGCGCGCCTCCGCGGTTTGCGCATGCATGTGGGCACACATGAACACGCACGTGGCTCCACGGCAAGACGTCAATTACGGTCACAGTATAAATGCCACCACTGGCAAATGTTAAGCCAGAGAGAGAGAACAATGGAATATATCCTAGGAAGGAATTATGATAGACGAAGACGGCGCGCCGAGCGCATATACCGGCAACGACTTTGTTACCTCGGGCTGACATCCTGGATTCGTGATCTAAGCATTTTAGCGCTTTCAATTGGTGATCCAACTGTTAATAATGCTATAATATATTGCAATTACAATTATATTATAGCCTATTATTAAAATATGTATAATATAGCCTATATATATTCTTTTATTCTGTTTACAGAGCAGCAATGCTTGTATGAGCTGCGCTTCACCCGTCAGGCAGTAACTGACATATGTCATGCACGAGCTTGTTACTTTCTTCTGCAGAGAAGCGCGCTGACCTCCTTCTTAGGACTTCCATAATAGCATAGCGCTAAAGACTTCACGCAGCCGGTTCTTAAAGGAAATGGCACCTGGCACGCTGATTGGGTTGATTGAGAAGCCGCCCAAAACACACCCATTACTAATTTCTTTGCTTAGCGCCGGGTTTTAGGCGCCCACTACCGCACGCATAATAGCAAAGTGGCCTTGACCACGCCTCCACGTCTTAAGTTTAGATCTACCGCCTCGTCTTATTGCTTAAGACTTATGAAGTGCATAATAGGGCCCTATGTGTGTTGGGCCATGTATGAACGATATGAGTGCTTCATATGCTATTTTTGGTAAGGCTATTCGTTCATCCGTAAATTTCCATAAGCCTATGTCATCTCTGATGCATCCTTTCCTTTACCACAATATAATTTCTGATTGATCTGCTTGATCTTGAAACGATAACAATGCATCAATGGTGAACGGTGGGTCTGTGGTTAACACTGCCATGGTCGCGTGTTCCAACCATGGTGCGGGTGTGACGGGGTGTATCTTTGAATGAATCACTCTCAGCTGGATGGCTCACGTTCATTTATTCTGTCGAAAAATATGTACAGTGCATCAACTTCAACTTCATCAACGGAACGTGCAGGGTCATTGGTCTAATTTCGTCTCAGTGGTTAACAATGAACTCAGACATATAGTAGTCACTCACACTACACAAATTATAACAATAATATAAAACAAAAATACAAAATGTGTAAACTACATACATCTTCACTTGTGTGATCGTATAGTGGTCTCCATTTGACAATAACAACAAGAAATCATGAACATCCAAATGCATGGAAAAACACAGCGCACTTGGGATACGCATGCGCACCACGTGCAAACATGGCCGCCACCTGACTGCTAGGTAAGCCGCGAGCGTGGTGCAAACTAGCGAGGTGGAAAACCCAACCTCATACAATACAGTCTACTAACAGAACAACAGACATATAATAACACAACAATAATAATATTACCTGCAGAACAACAGTGCATCAATTTCTGCTTCATCAACGGAACGTGCAGGGTCATTGGTCTAATTTCTAAAATGATATTACACACGAACAGTCACATTAGCGTCATCAATGCTAACAACAGAAAACTCATTTTACCAATGCTATGATATGTTCCAAGTAAAATACAATACATGGGGAAACTCAAAACAGCTATCTTAATCATCAAACATTCAAATAAAACATAGATACATTAATAATCTCTTAAATTATATGCGATCTCAGACCCTGCAGAAAACGTGACCTTACCGTCTCAGTGGTTAACAATGAACTGAGGGAGATCACGTTACGTCCCGTGCAAATGCACTGTCCAGCTATATTTACACAGCATCCGGGTCACGGACACACCCCGGATATACCACGTCATTAAACCCCTACAGGGTGCAGTTTACAATGGCGCAGTTTATACCTATTTTAGCTATAATTGAACTTGCCCTTTCTACTCCGTTACACGGGCGATCCATTTAATGCTGCATCTTGGGCATATTTGTCTGCCAAGTTGTTTCCTATCGCCACCTCTGAATTTTCTCTGGAATGGCCTTTGCACTCATTGACTGCCAAAGACGCCAATTGGCGTCTTATAGAATAGTAACGTTGACTGCCAAAGACGCCAATTGGCGTCTTATAGATTTTTCTTTTTTTTTCGCGGGGATCGCGTTATTGACATGTTCTACACCTAGCGAGTGAATTTCAGACTTGGGTGTAATGTATTTCGGTCCCAGATGGGGGCAGTAGTTCGATAAAAGCCTGGAGAAGGAAGTGGCTTGCTGTGGGTTGTAGTAATGGCGAAACGGATCAGGGTATGTGCCAAACGCGGCGCGGAGCATTGCGGCGCGGAGCATTGCGGAGCATCGCGGAGCAGCGCGGCCATCGCGCGACTCTTCAAACAGTTCAGAGTCGGATGATACAGAAAAAGTGCAGAAAAAAAAAAAAAAAAAGTTCTGCAGAAAAAGCTCGTTTTCTATGTTTATTGGTCAAAATCAGGTGTTTTTGCTGAAACCACCCTATGTTCTACGGCCGATTTCTAAACACTCAAAGAGGCTAGAAACAAACTTTCTTTTTTTGATGAAAGAAGAGAGTCTAAAGTTTTGGTAGATATGTTCAATGTTTATGTAGTCCGAAAAGTCAATATTTGGTGGGTCTTCAAAGTTCAGCGAAAATGCCCCAAAAGTCTGGCAGTGTGGAGCTCTCCGCTCTGAACATGGCTGGCAGCTATGGCAATTCGTGCTGGAAGCATCAATGCTTCCAGCAGTTCCTTTACTAACATAGCATGTTGTATTGGCTTTCCTGCAGTACTGATGAAACCTCTGTTTTCCCAGATTTTGCTAAAGTCATGTGCAACTGAAAATGCGTATTTTGAATCGGTAAACACGGATACATCTTTATCTTTAGCATATTTACATGCTCTTGTTAGTGCTATCAATTCAGCTGCTTGTGCTGATGAAACTGGTAGTCTGTATGCCTCAATGCAATGACCGTTGTCGTCAACTATTGCATATGCAGCTAAAGTTGTTTTGTCGTCAGGTCTCATTGCACTGCCGTCACAATACAAAATCATGTCATTATGTTCAAGTATCGTCTGCTGTAAGTCAGCTCTTACACTGCTCGTTGCATTAATCAATTCCATACAGTCATGTTCACTATCCTTTTCACTTTGGACTTGTGAATCTCCATGTAGTAATGTTTTCAAATGCAATGCAGGGTTCGTGTGTGTTGTGGTCGAAATCGTAAGATTATGCGTGCCAGTCAAAATGTGTTCGTAATTACTTCGTCTTTGGCTCGTCATGTGTTGTGTTGTAATATTCCGTAGTATTGTATTAACCGTATGTGATGTATGTAACGTCATAGGGTGGGCTAAAACAATGACTTGTGATTTGTCTACCATAATTGCCGCGGCTGCTACAGCTCGGAGGCAATTGGACATCCCCTTAACAATTTGTGGTAGGGTTTTGCTGAAATATGCCACTGGTCTCATTGAATCGCCATGTAATTGCGCTAGCACTGCCGATACCACGTCGCCATCATCTGCAGTGTACAGGTGGAAGATCGGGTTATAATCCGGCAGTCCTAGAGCGGGACTGTGACATAGAAGGAATTTGATATGCCTGAAAGCTTGTTTCTTGTCCTCATCCCATAGAATGGTGTTAGGCGCTGTCTTTAATGTGGCCTTTCGCAGCACAGCATCATAAATAGCATATTCAGCTAGCCAGTTCCTGCAGTAATTTACCAATCCCAGGAAGGAAAGTAACTCAGTCTTAGTCTGTGGTTTCTCCATGTCTTTGATCGCCTTGACTCTGTCAGGTGATAGGAAGCGGCAGCCATTTTTCAGTACATATCCCAAATAATTGACAGATTCCATGCAAAATTGCAGTTTTGATAGCGAAGCTCTGTGCCCTCCCTCAGCCAGGTGCTTCAGAAGTACGATTGAGTCCTCAATGCATCCTTGTCTGTCAGTTGCTGCTATTAACAGGTCGTCAACGTAAGTCAGAAGTGCTGAGTTACATGGCAATGTCAAATGCGACAAGTGTTGATTTACAGCTCTGCTATAAATTACGCTACTATCAATAAGTCCCATAGGTAGACGAAGCCAAATGTATTGTTGTGATAAAAATGTGAATGCAAATAATCCTTGTGTGTCTTTGTGTACAGGTATTGAAAAGTATGCGGATGATAAATCCACTACTGTGTACCATTTCGAGTCTGCTGGCAGTGCTGTCAAGATAGAATTGGTGTCAGGTACCACTGGGGCCAGAGGAATTATGGCTTCATTGACCTTCCTCAGGTCCTGTGTAAACCGATATTTGTTAGTGCCTGGTTTTAAAATGGGATTAATAGGAGTGTTATTTGGTGAACTCTGCTTTGCAATGACACCTTGTTCTAATAAGCTTTCAATTACTGGCTTAATGCCTTCCTCCTTTTCCTTAGAAAGGGGGTATTGTTTAATATACACTGGATATTTATCAGGATTAATCATAGCTTTATAGGGTTCAATGTTCAAGAGACCCACATGATTAGCATGTAATGCCCATAATTTTGACGGTACTTTGTGTAATATACAAGGTGGTAGTAGAGATATTTTGTAATCTTTATTATCACACCATATCTCAGGCATCACTGTGTTATTCAAATTCTTTATGAAGAAATGCGTGGGAGTTTTTCCATAAGACCAAATAATACAATTATTGTTCTGTTCCTCATTATCTGGTGGTAAGTTAATATGTTCTTTAAATGACTTTATCAAATCAGATACATTGTTAAAGTTATTCCTTAATGCACATACAAAGGGTTCAATATGTCCTTTTATGTTTTTCCATATTAATAAGAGTCCTAATGGTGATACGAAAAAGTTCTGAGGTATTTCTGTCATTTCTTCTGTCTTAATTACTTTGTCAGAGAATGGTTCGCTAAGAATTTTGAAGTGTAATACCGTAGCTGCTGCGGCTGCGCTGCAACGGGCCAACTTCTGAATTCCCTGTATCATAAGTAATTGCTTTACAAAATCAATTTTGGATAGAATAGTCCGAGCCGTGTGTGTTGTCATAACGTTTTCTGCAAACATTTGGTGAACTCTATGTGGTGGTATAGCCATTTCAATTCCATCTGGTGTACAATAAATTGTTGCGTTTATCTTGCATAGCAAATCCCTGCCCATCAATGGCATGGGTGTCGTTGCACTTATCAAAAATGGATGTTGTATTTTGATGTCATCTAAGTCAACCTGTAAAGGTATGGATACTGGATCATCTTGCATTGTCCCACTTATTCCAATAGTTCTTATCGTTTTGTTTGTTAATTGACATTTCAAATCGTTTCGCCTTAGACATGATACTGTTGCTCCTAAATCTATCAAAAATGTAATTCTTTTACCATTTATTTTTAACGCTATCTCTGGTATTTCTGTTATGTGGAATTGTGGTGTACTAACTATATATTTGATCATGTCTGTAGGCTGAAATTGTCATTTCTTCCATAACAAATGTGTGGGCGTTTCACCTCGTGGTTGTTTATATGACTCCGTTTGTGGTCTTTCATGTTCTTGTTGTCTATAATTAGCCTGTGGTGAGTACCAGTTACCTTTTTGCTGTTCATCCCTTTGTTTTACTCTACAATCTTGTATCCAATGTCCGAATCCTTTACAATAGAAGCAGTTGTTTGTTCTTTCCCCTCTCCGATTATTTCCATTAAATGTCCCCCTATTACCATAACTCTTTTCTACTCTATTACCATAACTTTCCCCATTTTGTCTTTGTTTATACTGTTCCGAATTGTTTCCTGATCTTGGTATAAATGGACTATACTGTCTGAGTTGAGGTGATCTAAATTGGTTACCTCCTACTTGTGGTGTGGGTGGCGTAACGTCAATGTGTGGTAGTTGTGGCAATTCAGTGTCTTTTGTTTTGTAATAATAAATAAATAATCCCACAGCCTCTAACTCTCTGATTTTCTTTAATAAATGTGCCGGTGTTAGTGAGTATACCCCAGGTGTTGAGATAGTTATTGTCTGTTTGGATTCGTCATCCATGTTATTTAAAATCATGCTTGTAAAGAAATTATCTTCTCCTTCCTGTATGTCTAGTTTTGCATCCTCCTTCCATGCTTTCTGAAACCTACTAGCGAATTCAGACAATGTTTCATCAGGTCGGCGTTTACATTGAAGAATCTTTGATATATCACGTTCTTGGCTTGCATGATCTTTAAGGAATTCAGTAATTTGTTTAATGTGTTCAATCTTATGATCTTTAGTAAGCCACACGTAACGTTCCGAGGGTGTGTTACCTTCTCCGCCATTATCGTGGTTCTCATTTAGCGTATCACATTTTGCTATTATTGTATCCATTCTAATGTTAGGTAATAAAGTGTTTAGAATATATCTCACATCCTTGCCGTCCATACTTCCATGCATTATTGTTGTTCTCCACCAATTTATAAATCCCCTTGGATCCCCTAGTCTCCACCTCTACCAGACACCAGACACTCCCCTAGTCTCCACCTCTACCAGACACCAGACACTCCTCTAGTCTCCACCTCTACCAGACACTCCTCTAGTCTCCACCTCTACCAGACACCAGACACTCCTGTAGTCTCCACCTCTACCAGACACCAGACACTCCTCTAGTCTCCACCTCTACCAGACACTCCTCTAGTCTCCACCTCTACCAGACACCAGACACTCCTCTAGTCTCCACCTCTACCAGACACTCCTCTAGTCTCCACCTCTACCAGACACTCCTCTAGTCTCCACCTCTACCAGACACCAGACACTCCTCTAGTCTCCACCTCTACCAGACACTCCTCTAGTCTCCACCTCTACCAGACACCAGACACTCCTCTAGTCTCCACCTCTACCAGACACCAGACACTCCTCTAGTCTCCACCTCTACCAGACACCAGACACTCTCCTAGTCTCCACCTCTACCAGACACCAGACACTCCTCTAGTCTCCACCTCTACCAGACACCAGACACTCCTCTAGTCTCCACCTCTACCAGACACTCCTCTAGTCTCCACCTCTACCAGACACCAGACACTCCTCTAGTCTCCACCTCTACCAGACACCAGACACTCCTCTAGTCTCCACCTCTTCCAGACACCAGACACTCCTCTAGTCTCCACCTCTACCAGACACCAGACACTCCTCTAGTCTCCACCTCTACCAGACACCAGACACTCCTCTAGTCTCCACCTCTACCAGACACCAGACACTCCTCTAGTCTCCACCTCTACCAGACACCAGACACTCCTCTAGTCTCCACCTCTACCAGACACCAGACACTCCTCTAGTCTCCACCTCTACCAGACACCAGACACTCCTCTAGTCTCCACCTCTACCAGCCACTCCTCTAGTCTCCACCTCTACCAGACACTCCTCTAGTCTCCACCTCTACCAGACACCAGACACTCCCCTAGTCTTCACCTCTACCAGACACCAGACACTCCTCTAGTCTCCACCTCTACCAGACACCAGACACTCCTCTAGTCTCCACCTCTACCAGACACTCCTCTAGTCTCCACCTCTACCAGACACCAGACACTCCTCTAGTCTCCACCTCTACCAGCCACTCCTCTAGTCTCCACCTCTACCAGACACTCCTCTAGTCTCCACCTCTACCAGACACCAGACACTCCCCTAGTCTTCACCTCTACCAGACACTCCTCTAGTCTCCACCTCTACCTCTCTGGGGCGGCTGTGGCTCAGGAGGTAGAGTCGGCGTCTAATGATCACAAGGTTGGCAGATCGGCGGTTCGAGCCCCGGCTGGCCACATGTCGAAGTGTCCTTGGGCAAGACACTGAACCCCAAAATTGCTCCCAGTGAGCGGGACGGCGCCTTGCATGGCAGCTCGCCGCCATTGGTGTGTGAATGTGTGTGTGAATGGGTGAATGAGAGGCCTTTGTAAAGCGCTTTGTAATAAGGCGCTATATAAGTCAGTTTATTTACCAGACACCAGACACTCCTCTAGTCTCCACCTCTACCAGACACTCCTCTAGTCTCCACCTCTACCAGACACCAGACACTCCCCTAGTCTCCACCTCTACCAGACACTCCTCTAGTCTCCACCTCTACCAGACACCAGACACTCCTCTAGTCTCCACCTCTACCAGACACTCCTCTAGTCTCCACCTCTACCAGACACCAGACACTCCTCTAGTCTCCACCTCTACCAGACACCAGACACTCCTCTAGTCTCCACCTCTACCAGACACCAGACACTCCTCTAGTCTCCACCTCTACCAGACACCAGACACTCCCCTAGTCTCCACCTCTACCAGACACCAGACACTCCTCTAGTCTCCACCTCTACCAGACACCAGACACTCCTCTAGTCTCCACCTCTACCAGACACTCCTCTAGTCTCCACCTCTACCAGACACCAGACACTCCTCTAGTCTCCACCTCTACCAGACACTCCTCTAGTCTCCACCTCTACCAGACACCAGACACTCCTCTAGTCTCCACCTCTACCAGACACTCCTCTAGTCTCCACCTCTACCAGACACCAGACACTCCCCTAGTCTCCACCTCTACCAGACACTCCTCTAGTCTCCACCTCTACCAGACACCAGACACTCCTCTAGACACAAGTACTGTAACTATAGGACAGTAGACAAGTACTGAAAGTGTCATCTTGCCAACAAGCAATTATGAGATTCGGCTAGTGGAGCTGTCATGTGATCAGACCCTGAAAAGGACATTCCTAGGCAAATCAGAGACCCTATAACAGGGGTATTCAATTAATCAACATAAGAGAGCTTTTGAAAAATGTGCATCTTCAAATAAAGTGCTTAATTTTAGAAAAACTAAATAAAAAGTGTAACTTGAGTTTCCTTTTCTATTCTATTTTGCTAGCACAAGTCATCCTGGGTTAATATTTCGGTTTTCCTTGTGGCTGATGATGCTGACATCGGTATCTGCTTGATTTGTCCACAAAACGTTTATTTTAGTTTACCCTCAAGTAAGGTTTCAGCTACCACTCATGCACTTCTTGACCGTCAGTAAATGCGTTTTATGTTGACCCAAAATCCAAGCAAATTTAAAGTTAATTTAGCAGTTATATTCCTTTGCGATAAGCGCCCTCCTGTGGTACTGTAACATGCTGCACAGCATTGAGTGTAAACAGCAGGAGTCTGAGGACAGGAAGTACCTGGAGGTGGAGACAGAGACGGGGATAGGGTGCTGGCCTGGGGAACTTCTACTATTTCACTTCAGTTCAGTGTCCAGGTCTGTGTAGCCTACAGTATGAATCTTGGGGGTTGTGGAGGCTGCTAAATAGAAGAATCTGCATTACTATAGAGCAGAGGTTCCCAACATGTTTTGTCTTGCGACCCCAAATTTACATTAATAATTCCGCCCAAAAAACTGCAATGTGCAATACACAGTTTAGTTTGATTCTCTCAAGGGTTAGGGTTAAGGTTAGGCTATGTCTGACATTCAGATGTTTGCCTTGGATGGTAAATCTATTGTTCCGATGTGGGTATTGGGGGAGAGGGGGACTTATTACCATCCTCTAATCATGTCATTACCATGCATTGATAAAAGTAAACAAGGACGTGTTTTTGCTTGGTTTATCAGTGATGATTGGCATCAGGAAGTGTATCCCTGACCCCTGACCCTGCCCTTATGTTTGTGTCTCTTGTCTACTTCCTGTTTATGGTCAAGCATTAAGTTCAATCAAATGTTTTGGCTTCTTTCTCTATGAGAAACACACCCCAACATTGCTTAACAAGATACACATTAGATTAGATGTCCTCCACTTCTAAGAACCAACAACTCAAAGTTGTCAAAGTAATGGGACAGAAACAAAGTGCTTAACTTTAATCAGTTGTACAAATTAAAAGTGCGTGGCTGAAACTATGAGCCACCCGTCCCATATCATAACATATTATGGCCATGGCCAACGTCAGAGGGTGGGGTGGAAACAGTCAGGGCTTTATTTGATCTACAAACACAAATCCATTAAATACAGTTACAACTCAAACATAGCTATGTTCTGGTTCAATATCAGGCTAAAATGGAGGTAATTAGGGTTGAGTCAATACTCAAGTACAAACAGCATTGAGCTAAGATCCTTTAATAAGAGATTAGTTTCTCTATTTCTCAATAAGGTCCTGTTACAGTAACACACCCTTTCTCTCTTGACATTGGCACACGTTACAGCAGCAATCAAGACAGGCGAGAAACTGTTAGTGGAAGATTTCATTGTTCTTAGTCTTTGTCAAGATGAATATAAAGGGATCAACCAGTCATGAGTGGAAGCCCTCGACATTGCCCACTAGGTAATGGCACTATCTTCTCTGACTCTGTTCACTATGGCTCAGACAGCAAAACGTAGAGTGAGTGGCCAGCCCACATAGGGACAGGTCTCAGTGGTGCTGGGGGGTTCTATGTGATTCCATTGTTACAGTGCAGTTTTGGTCCAGGAGACAGACTTGTCAAGTATTCATGCTGGTGTTGAATTGCAAGTCATGGTTAATGTTTTAGTCCTGTGAGGTGGTTGGTTTGGCACATTGGGCTAGGGGCGGTTGGGTCCAATAATCCGTACAGTAGTTCACAAGGTTCACAGCAGACTGGGTAGTGGATGTGACGAGGCCATCATGAGCATGTGCTTAGAGAGGCCCTGGGGTGTGGTCTTCTTCTTGTCACATGACCGCGGCGTGGTGGTGGTGGGGGGTAAGGCTGGCGTAGGTGATGGTGGTGGGTCTGGGGGGCCAGTCGGGGTCCTCCTGCAGCTCCTGGGCCAGGTGTACATAACGCGCCCGCGGGGTGTTCCTCCTCCACCTCTGACAGAAGAGCCAAGAGAGGAACGCCGAGCCCCAGCGATCGTTGGCCGACTGGGAACAGCACACACACACGCATACATTGAAGAGAAAACATACACGCCGTTAATGGTTGTTTTTTTCAATTGCTTCTGAATGTCATATTTGTTGCAATTGAAATGGGTTTATGATAATTGATGGATTCCTGGCAAAGATCTATTCCAATCATTTAGGCGTAGGTGATCAATGACTTTGAATGCTTTAGCAGCGATGGATGAGCTGTGAACCACTGTAAGCATCACTTGCTTTACCTTTTACTTCATTTTCAGAATCATCAAAAAACTAAAACAAATGTGAAATAAAACCAGCTGAACTGCATGCATTGTGGGAGGGGAGGCAGACCAGGAAATGAAAGAAGCTAACCACAAAAGGACAGAAAGGGGTCAATATTCCCAACCTGAGGTGTGTGAGCAGCGGAGGCCATGTCATGGCTGCCCTGCTGCTTGTCTCGGCTGAACACCAACCTCCATAAGATGATGTCAAGGACCAAAGTCTACGGGAGGTTTCATTGTGCAGGAGGAAAACCAGTTGGCTGCTGATCATATAGTAATATGGGTTGATCAGGTTATGAGCAAAGACAATGAACTTCAAGTCGGTTGCACTCAAGAGTGCACAGTAACAACATATTCATCAATGGATGGGTTTTGATTCAATGTGATTGCTTCATTGATTAATTGTCATTGTCAGTTGTGTCAATTGATTTGGTTGGTGTAACCTAATCACATATTTCTACATGCATCATTATCAGCAAGCTGAATCTAGGAGATCTGTCAGCAAATTGCTTGAAAGTGCAGATTCCAAGGTTACACACCTACAGTGCATTGCAAAGGTAATGGGACAGTGAAGCATTGTTTTCCTTCTTTTGGGTTTATACTCCAAATTTAAAATCAATACTAATTTTAATATAAGTAAAGATTATCAGCTTTTATTTGATGGTATTTGTGTACTGTACATATTGGTTTCACCATTTAGAAATGACACTATTTGTATATAGTCCCCCTATTCAGGGCACCAAAAGGAATGGGACTATTGGCTTGACAGGGGTTTCTGGTTAGTCAGGTGTATTCCATCACACACAATGATTTGAGGCTTTGTATTTGCCTTTGGAGTCTGCTATTAATGTCTGCCACATAAGGATCAAAGAGTTCTCAATCAAATTCAAAGAAACCGTTAAAAAGAAAGCTATCAGAAACATAGTCAAAACAAAACACGATTTGGAACTTCAATAAAAAGAAACCCACTGCTCAGCAATCTCTTGCTCACCATAATTAAGAACCCCCGCAAAAAAGCCAAGAAGGACCAAATACTAAACCACGTCAGATCCACCCAGAGCATCGAGGCTTTTTAAAAAATGAGCAAAAACACACCTTTTCTCCCTGGCCTTTGACCTGAGGTGAGCCTGCCTCCCGACACTGCACTTTTTGTACTTTTATTTCTGCACTTGTATTTTGTATTGCACCTTGTTTTTATTAATATGCTATATAAATAAACATTACTTACTTACTTACTTACTAAACATGAGTGCTTAATTTGGACATTACATGAATCTGTCCCATTATTTTTGGTGCCCTGAAATAGTGGGACTATATATCAAAAGTGTTCTAATTTCAGAATAGTGAAAGCAACATGTATGATATTTTTTAAATCATAGTAATCGTTTCTAATTCAAAGCCAAAAGGAAATTAGAGAAAATAAAAATTGCTTCACTATTACTTCCTCACAAGGCCCTGTCACATACCTCCAGTAGGACAGACACAGCTGCATTCACCATGACGATGATGACCACTGTGATGCGCCATTCATGGGGAACACACACAATCTGAGGGGAGAAAGTGCAGTGGGATGGAGTTAGCTCGCTAGATAGACGGCTTCAGAACAAACTCATCACAGGTCGGGAAATCATCGAATGGTGTGGAGCAATGGTGGTTGTTCTGTGTATCACTCACCTCAAGGAAGCGGTCAATCGCAGGCACAGGATACAGCACGATGAGGAAGAGAAAGAGGTATAGGCCCAGACAGGACAGCATAAACGGCCCTAGTGACACATGATAGAGAACAAAATGACATCCAGTCATTCTGCTTCCACGCTTGGTGATTTAACTGAAGTAACTGATGAATCAGTGGTGGTTTGCCCAAATGATACATTTGTGGCATGCTGACAGGGTCCCTCTACTTCATTACTTCTAATGCAACAATATTATGCTAACTTGTGTAGAATTACACTTCTGTATTAGGCTACATATCTATATACGGTACATATCATCGACCACTGTGACTCTTAGAATCCATAGTTACTACTGTACTCCTACAACACAATGGGCTCTCAAATGTACATGTAGTTGCTGTGTGGGGATTCATACAATGCCTACAGAAAGTCATCACACCCCTTCACTTTTCCCACATTTTGTTGTGGTATAGACTCAATTTAAAATTGATTAAATAAAAGAAAAATTGTCATCAATACACACCAATAATGACAAAGTGAAAACAAGCTTTTAGAAAGATGTTATTAAAATTGAAACACAGAAATACCTCATTGGATAAGTACTCATACCCACTCTGAAAATTAGCTAAAATGCAAAAATGTCATCAACAAATGACGCAATAAGTTGAACTGAGTTCATCTTCATGCAAGGATAATAGTTTATGTAATTTTGGAATCAATATCTTTGTTTTTATAGGGTCTCTCTCTTATAATGTTCTCTTGATACTGACAAACTCAGTCCATGCCAGTGACAAATATACCCATAACTACCCTGCAGCTACCACTATTCTTCACACGAGAGATGGTGCAGATGTGCTCTATTTGCACTAAACTTAATTCTTTATAGTAAAAACAAATAAACACATTTCCAGCCACTTTATTTGCTGTATCACGTGAATTCATTGTTGCAAACACAATTATGGATATGAGATAGATTATTTTTCCATTAAGGGATTATCTTTGGCCACTTGGTTATAGATCAATTTTGTAGAGTGACTGAGATGATGTTGTCCCATCGACTGTGCTTTTTCCTCTCCACCATCCAACTTGTTCAAGATTTGTGTAAGTCTCCCCAGGCCTCAGGGTCGCATTCCTGAGCAGTGTTGTTCCTCTCCATTTGCTCAATGTGTTATGTTGTGTGTGGATTGATGACATTTTGATGACATTTTCTTTTATATAATCAATTTTAAAATGAGTCTATAACACAACAACATGTGGAAAAAGTGAGAGAAAGGCCAGCACCTGGAAGGCCAGGCAGGTGAGGATCTGGGTCAGCACTGAGAACAGCAGAGGTCCTGAGATCAGACTGGACGGGGGCCGCTGAGCCACCAGCTCTTTCCCCGCGGGGTTCAGACTCACTGGGGGGGGGGGGACATGCACAGGCAATAATCAGGGGTGGGATTGGAGAAAATACATGGGAATTGTATAATATATTTTTGGTATTTTGATTATAACAGTGCAATGTTGTCAGAGTGGATTTTTTATCGAGGCACATTGTGAGAGGCACTTTTTATGACCAATCATGAATGTTTTCTTGACACGTGTACAGTAGCCTACCCGAATCAGGAAAAACACTGTATGATGTGATGTGTAGACTGTGGTAGGATATAATCATGGTATTTGAGAGATCTATTGATTGCACATACGGTATATGTTCAGTTGATGGTGGTATTATGTGCTAATAAAGAAGAAGAAGACCGAGCTCCTCTTCATCCCCGGGAAAGCCTGCCCTCTCCAAGACTTCTCCATCACAGTGGAGAACTCTACTGTAACCCCCTCCCTGACAGCCAAGAACCTTGGAGTGATCCTGGATAACCGACTATCCTGTGCGGAGAACATTGCAGCAACGGCTCGCTCCTGCAGATTCCTCCTCTACAACATCAGAAGGATACGACCATTCCTTACCAGAGAGGCAGCGCAACTCTTGACCCAGGCACTGGTCATCTCCCGCCTGGATTACTGCAATGTACTCCTGGCTGGGCTCCCCGCTTCAGCCATTAGACCCCTGCAGCTCATCCAGAATGCTGCTGCCCGGCTGGTATTCAACCTCCCCAAATACTCGCATGTCACCCCTCTCCTTCGCACCCTGCACTGGCTCCCGATAGCAGCTCGCATCAAGACCATGGTGCTTGCATACCAGGCAGCTAAAGGGACAGCCCCTGCCTACCTGAAGGAAATGGTAACCCCCCAAACCCCTGCCCGCTCACTCCGTTCCTCCACCTCGGCTGGCCGACTGGCCCCACCTCCTCTACACAGCAGTCGGGCTGCCCGATCACGTCTCTTCACAACACTGGCTCCCCGCTGGTGGAATGAGCTCCCCACGGCTGTCAGAACGGCAGAGTCACTACCCATCTTCCGTCGTAGACTGAAGACCCATCTCTTCAGGTTACATCTTAACTGCTCCTCCTGAGACATCTTCTGACCCTCACCACTACGTCTCCTAAAGACACCCGCTTTCCCCTCTACTGTGTCCCTAAGAACTTCTATTGCCCCCCTTGTACTGTTTCTCAGTTTCTCCAGTAATATAAAAAAAAAAAAAAAAAGTTTTAGTAGAAGGCGATAATAGGGAGAAGGTTTTTCCTTCTGTCAGTGGCCCCGGGCCCGAGCTAGAGTACTCTTCCTGCAACGAATAGTGGATTGCTGATTCACATGCTTAGTATTCAAATGTATTGATTGTAAGTCGCTTTGGAATAAGGCGTCTGCTAAATGCCAAAAATGTAAATGTAAAAAGAAGAAGAAGAAGAAGAACAAGAAGAAGAAGAACAACAACAACAACAACAACAACAACAACAACAACGATTCACTTGTAAAGGCGATGATCAGAATGATGGCAACGTCAATGAAGAGGAACTGGAAGTCTCCAAGGTTGCTGAGGATCTAGGACAGAAGGAGACAGGATAATCACAACCCAAGATGTTTTAAAGGTCATCTGATCTCAAATCAGCAGTGATGAGGTCTGCAAGTTTACTACAGAAGTATTGACTGATCTGGGTGCAGTACTTACAGAGTAGAGGAGGGTCACACTGAGGTACTGGATGATACTGTACAAGGCCATGAACTTGAACACGGAGGAGGAGGTGATGAGAGCAGCACGGCCCTCCCTGAGGAGAGACACATATACATCCAGACCGTTCAGACTTTTATTCGGAAAAATATAAATAAATGTCAACGTTTTTGAAAATCAATGACGGACTCGCTAGTCAAGCCAAAATATTGCAATACAATGGATTTGGTGAGTAATCCCCACTACTACCTAATTACCTAACTTTTCTGAATAAAAGTTTTTAAAATAATAATAATAATAAAAACATTTTGATTGGTTGGCAACTTGTTCCCGGTTGTCCAAACCTTTTTGTTATACACTTTATTTGCCAAGTCTTGTCTTGTTCTCTATATTAAATGGCATAGCCACACTGTACACACCTCCTTAGCCACATATCCTGCCAATGAGAGCACTCAAGCTCTCTCTTAAAATACATTCATTATGTTCATTCTAGATGGCGAGGCCTATGGTGTTAAGTGATATTATACTACAGTACCTGATGAGGTTGGGTACACAGGAGATGTTGGAGATGGAGGAGGTGAAGGGGGAGGCTACAGAGGCCTCCAGTACTGACAAGGAGATCCCAATGTGAGCCCTCTTCAGGGCCTGGAGATGACAGAGAGAGAGGGGGGGGGGGGGGGGGGGGGGGGGAGGAGCCATGCGGGCAAACACGGTGGCACACAGCACCAGCTACAGCGGCACCAAAAGCACACACCCACCACAATGTCATGTGATTGTTCCCGATTGTACCTTTTGTATTATTTATGTGATTCTGTCTTGTATGTTGCAGAAGAGGAACCTGCTGCAATCCAGTTTTAACTGAGTCAGGCCAGTCTAAAGGTAACACATTTTAACATCTGCAATGTTACTTTTACTTTTCCTGTATAATAATAAATGAAATTAAATGACATTTCTAAACAGTTACATGTAATGCACCACTTCCACAATATTACATCAGTACTGTTTGCTCTTCTATCATTTTCTATAGGGAACACAACTCAATGAAAACAAAAAATGTGTGTTTCCTATTATCCGAATTTCCTGTTAGTCCAAAGAAGCAAGTATAATTAAGTTCTGACCTTTTGGACCAGGTCGGGGAAGTGCTCTGTAATTACGGCGAAGGACCTGCCACTCATGGCAAAGTGATAGCGCTGGTCCTGCTGCTTGGGATGCTCCTCATCATAGGCCACATCCTCAAGGCTGATCTGCACTGACTTGGGAACAACATAGAAAAGGGAGGACGTGAGCGTCCATTACAGGTCATTCACCTTAATACCAAAAGGAAAGTGAGACTGTGTAACATCACTACACACTCAGTCTGTTTTTCTATCACCATTTACCTAACCAAGAAGTCATTTGAGATTAAATCCCTTTGCGAGAGGACACCTGCTTAACAAGACATGTGTGTTTATACTCTGTGTCTAGTAAATCTAGTCCATATCCTCCAGACCTGGGTCAATTCAAATACATACAAATCGTATGTTACTGTAGATACTTTCAAATACTTGAGCAACCTTTGATTTAGTTTTGATTAGTACAATGCAACCAATAGAAAAGTTCCAAAAATGAAACTCCAAGCTAAATCAAGCACAACTCAAATATGATCCAGATGTCCTAGACTGCTCTTCTCCCCACACC